>NC_141920.1:30559742-30711257 GCF_057802395.1 Ceratotherium simum simum | reverse complement strand
CCTCCTTCCTTCCCTCCCCACTTTTTCCTTTCTTCCTTATTCCCTCTCTACTCCCTCTTCCTTCCGTTTTTCCTTCTCTCTCTATCTCCTTCCCTCTCTACATCCATGGTAGCACATGAGTGGGCCAGACATTGTGCTGGTTCTCATCCAGTCCTACCCTCTAATTTTCACATGAAAGAAGGGTGCTCAGAGAGGCTGGAGGATTTGTCCAACCTCTCCCCAGCTAGTTGAGAGGCAAAGCCTGGGATTCCAGTTTTTTGACTCCCCAAATGAGGTGATCTCCAGACGAAATGGATAACTCACCAGATCATTCCTTGGTTGAAGATCAAACCAAGCACATTTCCACTAATATCAAACTCAGCATATGAGGGCTGCAGAGAGAGATTGAGAGATGGAGAGAGAGAGGAAGGAAGCATTTAGGTGGTGTCAGCCAGACCCCACACCAGCCAACTGGTCAAGCTAGGCCCACTCCATCTCAAAGAACCTACTCTGGTGATTAGAGAGGAACCTTAGATTCAGAGTTCTGTTTCTTTAACATGTTTTCAACTTGTAAGAAAAGTTTTGAAGTTCTCAAAGTTGAAACTTTTTTCAATGTCTTTTTCAATTAAAGAAGTGAGAATTTTTACCTTTTAGGGCCTGCAGGCTGACAGTGCATTCTTGGGAGGATGTGGCCCCTAAGAGAATATTTTATCACTGCTTTAATCAGAAATGTGTGCTGAGGTTCATGGGTTCAGATCCCAGGCGTAGACCTATGCACTGCCCATCAAGCCATGCTGTGGCAGGCGTCCCACATACAAAATAGAGGAAGATGGGCACAGATGTTACCTCAGAGCTAATCTTCCTCAGCAAAAAGAGGAGGATTGGCAATGGATGTTAGCTCAGAGCCAGTTTTCTTCACCAAAAAAAAAAAAAAAGAAATATGCCCTAAAATTATCACCAAGGAGTAACTACAATAAATATTGAAATGCAAATAATTAAATGAGGAGTCAAATGAAAAGAAAGCTTTAAAAACAAACAAACAAAAATAAATAAATCACTCCTCTAATTTTCTTTTCTCCTTGCCATCTTCCTCTAGCCTGAGAGCAGTTTATGGAAAAGAAAGCTCAGTCAGATTCATATTTTCAGCCTTGGTCTGATTTTCAGAGTTTTGGAGATTTGTCAAATATTTGAAAGAACACAAAGTTTGTGAGTGCCAGGGAGTTGGGGACCTTATAACCGACTTCCCAATTTGTCTTCCAGAAATGAAGATAGAGTGATCGGAATGAGAGAAGCAGGAATGAGAAATTAGGAGAGAGAGAAAGAAGGTCAGACAAGCATGGATTGAAGGAGAAAACACACCTAATCCAATTACACGAGGGTTATATCTTGGGAATTTAAAACTTAACATTTTAAGTGATTTTAAAAAACTATTTATCTGCTGGGTTTTGTGTCCCGCTTAGAAAAATCTTCCTCATCCCAAGATTATAAGTTTATACATACTTTTAGAAATTTATGATTTCATTTTTTGATGTTTAAAACTTTGATTCACCTCCAATTTATTTACTTAGGTGAAATGAGTGAGAGATACAGTTCCCCCTTTGACGGTTAACCAATTGTCTCGACCATTTGTTATATAATCGTCCTTTTTCCCACTGGTTTGAAAGACTCCCTTCATCATAAACTAAATTTCCACATAGATTGTACCTATTTCTGGATTTTCTAGTCTGTTCCATTGATAAGTTTGTCTCTTCCCTAGTACCAGTTTTAGTTGTTATAGCTTCATAATGTTTTAATATAAAAGTAGGTCTAGTCCCTTTAATTTTGCTGTCTTAAAAATATTCCTGGCTCTTTCCGTGTGCTTATTTTTTTAAATGAACTTTGGTGTTATTTTGAGATCTTGTTGAACTTATAAATTAATTTGAGGGCAATGACATCTTAGCAATGTTATGTCTTTCTATTAAAGATGCCATCCTCTTTGAGCCAAAGGGTCTTGCATCCTTGTTCTCAGATAAGATTATGACATTTTCCTTGCTGCTGAGGATGAGTTGAGTAGGCTGTGTAAAACTGTGGCTGGTGACTAAAAGAAAAAAATATGACAGAAACCTGTACTGGGGCCCTTACCTGGGCCAGGTACCTTGCTGCAGGCCAGGATGGGGATGACATAGGTAAATAAGGCATGGAGCTCAGTTAAGGGGAGGTCCTCCTCCAACCCCCACACCAGTGACTACTGGGCCGGAAAGTGAGATGTTGTGGAAGACACACACACAGGACAAATGAGACCAGAGTTTCCACCAGATCATAGACGGCCACTACAGAGAGGAAATGACTCACATTTACAATGAGCACTTTCTCAGGTAGGTGGGGACGAGGAGCATCCCAGGTGGAGGGAATAAGAGCCCCTTATTCCCCAGGTAGAGGGAATATGCTTAAGAGGTCTCTCAAAGCATAATCCAAAGACAGTACCAACAGGTACTGTATTCTTTTTTTTTTTTTTTTTTTCGTGAGGAAGATCAGCCCTGAGCTAACATCCATGCCAATCCTCCTCTTTTTGCTGAGGAAGACCGGCCCTGAGCTAACATCTATTGCCAATCCTCCTCCTTTTTTTCCCCCCTTTTCTCCCCAAAGCCCCAGTAGATAGTTGTATGTCATAGTTGCACATCCTTCTAGTTGCTGTATGTGGGACACGGCCTCAGCATGGCCGGACAAGTGGTGCATCAGTCCGCGCCTGGGATCCGAACCCGGGCCGCCAGTAGCGGAGTGCAGGCACTTAACTGCTAAGCCATGGGGCTGGCCCCATGGGTACTGTATTCTTGATGTGTTCCAGGACTTTCCGAAACAGTCACATCCACATCTGCCCTCCCCCGCTCCAGGATTTCATTAGAGTCTCAAAAATTAAATATTACCATTTCCCCTTATCCATTTTCCCTATCGTTCCTGTGGCTTGCACAGTGTGGACTTCAAAGTCTAGTGTTCTTTGCCTTCCCTAATGAGAGCTGATGCTACCTTGGCATTTCTATACCCAACCATCTGCTCAGCACTGAAGAGTGTGGCCACCTTTCCCAAGGCCAAACGGCTCCATTTCCCAGATAAGAATGTCACGTTGTTAGTCACATTAGTAAGTCACATGGTAAAAAGCACACTTTCCTCTAAGAAGGCAAATAGGACCTTTAAAGGAAATACAGATGGAATACTTTACTACTTCACAAAGCAGAGACTGGCATTAAGTATCTAAAGAAATGCACAAGAATGCATCTGACTAGATCAAAGAGGATGGTTGAAATGCCTTTCTGTGGAATGTCTGTGAAACGGTGACCTACGAATCCAGCCTCCAGGTCCCAGCACCAGCAGTAGTTCATGAACCGGACAAAACAAGCCCGCAAGAAGTCCCCCACCAGGATGGTGATGTACGTTACCAGCATGTCGGACACCGTCAGCCTCATGAATTCCTGCAGAGAGGGACACAGAAAAAGGGGTGGTCAGGGTTCAACCGTGTCCACTTCTCCCAACTGACTGCAGCCACGCAAACTCTCCCCCACCCACCTGAATTCTTCTCTCTGACCTTCTGCTTCTTGGTGGCAGAGTGATGGTGCAGAGAAACAACCCCAGGCTTTGGAAAATGCTTAATTTAGGTCCCAGTTCTACAGGTTACTAATTGTATTGCTTTGGAATAATCTCTGAACCTCTTGAAGCTAATAAAGCTATAAACCTTGCAGGGTTATTGGGAAGCTTAGTGGTTATGTATGCAAATTGCCTGGCACATTGGCAATGCCCAATACTTGGTAGTTATCTGCACTATTGCACAGATAAAGGGTCTGAAGGCTCACTCCTTGCTTCCCCCACCTGCTCCAAAGTGCCAGCTGCCCCAGCTAAGACTGAATTTGACCATTGTCACTGGGGATAACGGCCAGCTTTCTTCACCTCCTGCTAATTGGATTTTTTTTCTTGGTATATAGATAAAATAACGAAGTTTTTTTCACAGAAGCACACGGCAGAAGAGCCAAAAGCAAAGCAGCAAAGCTTTTTCTGCTTCAGAGTGTATATATAATTTATGAATTTTTTTGGGGGAAAATTGAAAAGATCTGCCAGACATCATCACAACCTTTAATCACATCATTCCCCCTTGGAGGTCCTAGTGGGGCACAGGGTCTGCTTTACTCATTTTTGTATCCTCCAAGATGATTAATAAATGTTTTCTGGATGAACAGCTGATGAGTTTTCAGGGTTATTTTTCGATAAGAATTCCAGCTAATGCTCCTAAGTAAAAGACAAGCCAATATGTTTCAGGTCTCCACTTCTGTGCAAGGTGACGCTCTGGGGCATGCAGTGGAGGTAGTGAAGGATATAGATAAGCAGGACATAACACCTCAAACTCATCATTACCAATAAGCTCAGAAAGAAGCAAGATTTAATCAGTAATGGGAACAGTGATGAACATTCAGGGAGGAGGGCAAGAGAGATGCCTTCCAAGGATGTGAGGCAGGAAATGAGAAATTCTATACCAGAATATTCCGAAGGAATCACGTAGGTGATGAACTCTCTTCTGCCTTCCAAAGAGGATGAGTTTTATTGACTTAAAGAATCTTTCTGTTACACACTGTGGTGGTTTAGAAATGCAGGAGCTGGGGAAGCTGAGTTGCTCTGCCCATTAAAGATAACGAGGATTTGAAGAGTATGAAGGAATCTGAGCTGGAGGAGACAAATGGTGAGTCTGAGCCCTCCCTGAAGGAATTGGGGAGAAAAGGCCCAGGACCCCTGGGAAAGAGCAGATATTTTCTCCACAGGGACTTGAAGGCAGTGTTTGATGGATTGTGTGATGTAATGCCCTCCTCTGTGATATTTCATTATCCTCAGTTAAAAACACTGTTGCCTAATGCTCTAGGTGAGTGATTCTTCAGGGGACCTGTGTAAAAGTGACAACCTCTGCATCTCAGTGGGGTGTCAGATGAATAGAAACCCCATGCAAAGAGATGGAGTTGAGGGATAGAAGGCAGCTGATCCCTGTGTGACCCGTGAATACTTCAAGTTTCTCCCTGGGAAGGCAAAGAACACTAGGCTTTGAAGTCCACACTGTGCAAGCCACAGGAACGGTAGTGAAAGTGGATAATGGGAAATGATAGTTTTTAATTTTTGAGATTCTAATTAATTCTCTTTACAGAAGAATGCATAAATGCATATACACACAAAATCCTTCATCCAATTTTTAGGAGTATTTATTCATGATTTCCAGGTGGAGAACTTCAGGCTTTCAGTGAAATCTGCAGTAAAGTTCTAAATAAATCCAAGCGGTATTAGATTGATGAATGGAGCATAGAGAGAAATATGTGGGACACTGAAAAAAAATGGGAAGTAAAAAGGTAGAACTTTCCTAAGAAATACTGGATGGACATTTTGGTGGCTTAAAAATGGAAACATCAAGGAAGGAATAACAAAGAACTGAGAATAGGAATCACCTTTTCAGGAGAGCATAACTACTCACAATGCCCACGGCTGTCTCCCAGCAAGAACCCCGGGGCACATCCGCAGGGTGCAGGGGTGGCCGGGGGACACTCTCGTTCCAACCCGAGGAGTTGTAATAGTTAAACAGAGTCCAGTGAGTGATATTCTTTATTGTCTCTTCATTAGAAAGCTAGAATGGAAGATGGAGATGTGGTGTTGGAAGGAGCCAGGCATGGGCCAACCATTGGCCACAGGAACAACAATTAAAGCCAGCATTTACCATAATCCTACCACCTAGCCTCTGCCCTACCCCTCAACAAAGTCTCTCCAGAAATGCCCTCACCAGTCTTTCAATCTATACAGGAGAAGCGGGCAATTAGCTGAAGTCCTTGGGTCTTTTCCATGAAATTATCTTCACTAAGTTATTATCCATCTGTCCATCCATCCATCCAATCATTCATTCTTCTTTTGAGAATAATTTATTCAGGTCTATCCTGGGCAAATAAGGCAGCAGTGATATAGAAGTAAACAAGAGAGATGGGGCTTCCCTCAGAAAGTTCACAGTCCAGTAAGTGACAGAAATGAACAGACAGGTAGTCACAGAACAGAGTGATGAGAGCTGTGAGAAATTTTCCCTGGAACAGAGGAACAACCACATCAGACAATGGGGGCCACAGAAGACTTTCTGGAGGCAGGACTGGTCAACCAGTCACATATGGGGAGAAGGATGGAGAGAGAGGGAAGAAAGAATTTTGCCCCATGGAGGAAATGTGAGGCTCAGGAGAGCGGAACAGTCTACCGCAGCAGGAGGGAAGCCAGAGATGAGGGTGGAAGGGCAGGAAAGGGCCAGATTCAGTTACTTCCATGCTTAGAACCTTCCAATAGTTTCCTGTTAACTTCAGGAAAAAGTTCATGCAGCTCAATAACAAAGAGGGAGGGGTGGGGAAGAGGAGTGTCATCTTCTGGCCCTGCCCCCAGTCTCATTTTTCACTTCTTCCCCTCCACTCCATTGTTCAGCCATCCTGCAGTTCCCTGCTTGCACCAGCTGTTTCCTCTGCTTTTTCCAATGTCTGCATAGCTTCCCCAGGGGGATTCTGGAGCCCGTCCTATGCACTGCCATGCTGCCCTGGGTTTGCCCCCATTGAATCATATCCTGCAGCATGCTGTAATGAATGAGCTGTCTCCTGGCCCAGAGAGTTAACACTCTTGGAAAAGGACTGTGTCATGCCTCAGGGCATGACATAAGTGGGTGTTCCATAACTGTCTGCTGAGCAGTGGTGAAAGGTTAAGTCAACCATGACATATCACCTCAATGGACACTTACTCGGCTGGTAAACATTCAGGGCAGCTATGAAACAATATGGGAAAGGCAGCAGGTAAAATATTAAGGGTACCAAATGATGTGTAGATGACGTGAAAAAAGACAGCCTAAGAAAAATACAGTAAAGAACTGCAGCAAAATGTTAACAACGGTTGTCTTTGGGTCATAGGATTATGGGGGTATTTTTTCTTCCTTTACTTTTTTGAACTTTCTAAAAATTCTTTAATTAATGTAAATTATACATAAGGAAATTATTATATTTTAAAAAGGAAATTTGGTGGGCAGCAGGAACTGGGGGGAGTTGTGGTCTTTACCTTGAGGCGGACATCATCCATTAGGGCCAAGAGAAACGTGTAGAGGTTCCCCAGGAAGAGCGCAAAGATGCGTCCCAGCTGCCACTTCAGTCCAATGCGCGGGTGGTAATTCTCCAGGGCAGCAATGGTTTCAAACAGAGGGGGACAAAACATCCCAAGCAGGGACATCACGATCTCTACCTGAGAAATCAGGAAAGCCTGGGTTTCTTGTGTCATCGGTATCACTTGCTTGGCCATCATCCCTGCACCCCCAGGGCTATGCATCTCCATCTCCCTGATGTCTCCTCCTCTGCCCCTGGCGATGCCCTGGGGTCTCCACAACTTGCTGTGTGACCCTGGCTAAGGCACCAACATGCTTGAAAGAGTCAGTATATGTTCCATGCATCATAGTTGCTCTGCAACTAGTTGCTATCATGATTGTTGCTGTTGGTATTGATAAAAATAGGGAACTTTCTTTGAGAAGTAAATGAGTTAACATATGGGACAGTGCTTTGTGTTCTGTAAAAGCTGTAAGCCAGGCAGCAGTTACCCTGATAGCCCTCATCTCAGGAGTATGGAAGACAGGCAGCTCAGATCACAGAAGGGAACTAACAGCAGAGGGATGTGGTTAAGAGGGTGGCATTTGGAGTCAGCTGTCTGGGTTTGAGCCCCAGCTCTATCACTTGCTAGCTTTGTAACTTAGGAAAAGTTGTATAACTTCTCTGAGCTTCTTATTTCTTCACATATAAAATGGCGATGACAGTCCTTATTGTGAGAGTCAGAAGAGATAATGGACATAAATCTACTAGCCCAGAGCCTGGTAAGTGGTAAGCACTCAATTTTGGTGCTGATTTGGGGAGAATCTGACTTGTATATCTGAACCTGATCAAAGGAGAACTTTCTCTCTACAACTAAACTGCTCACTCAGTGAAGAGAAAATCCTTGCATTGCTGACCAAATTGCAGCTTGGTCAACATTTCTGGTCCTGACTCCCCCACTCTCTCACGCTGATCATTGGCTTGGCCTCCTATCACCATCACACCTCCACACCTGCTCATACAGTTCTTCCCACCTCAAGAGCCATCACTGCACCACATCCACCACTGCTCTTTTTTATACGTTTGTCTAATGCTCAGCCTAATTCCTGCCTTTGACACAAAATCCCCCATCTTTCCAGCTCACATGAACATTTCCACCTGCTACATATCCGTAGCCCAAAACATCTTATTTGATCACGTTATTCTTGCCTACTGCTGTTTGTGCTTTGGTTTATTCTTGTCAAGCCTGCTGCCTAAGGAAACTGCAATCACTTCAGGGCAGAATTCACCTTGGGCATCTTTTGTATCTCTCTCATAGCTTAGTGACCTGATGAGTTAATTGTAAATAGCATGTAGCTTTTAAAAATTTGGTCTGATTATTTTTGCCTTTAAACTGCAGCTTGAATCCATTTACATTTATTGTAATCACTGACATATTTAGATTTAAATCTATCTGATTTTGTGCTTTGTATTTGTCCTATTGGTTCCATATTTCTTTTTCTATCCTTTCTTGCTTTGTGGGGGGAGATAGATTTTTTCTGATTATTTAATTTATTTAGCTCATGATTCTGTGGGTCAGCATTTTTTTCTGGGCTTAGCTAGGTCGTTCTTCTGCTGGTCTCACCTGGATTCATTCATGAATCTATGGTCAGCTGATGGTTGACGGCTTCATTCACCTATCTGGTGGTTGACTGGCTATTACCTACGGTGATGAGATAACTGGGCTATGTGTTTCTCATCATTCAGCAGGCTAGCCTGGGATTGTTCACATGGTGGAGGTCTCAGGGTTCCCAGGAAGGCAAGTCCTGATACACAAGCACTTTCCAAGTCTGCTTGTATCACAGTTGCTACTGTCCAATTGGCTAAAGCAAGTCACATGGCCAAGCCCAGCTGGAATCAAGAGATAGGGAAACAAATTCCACCTCTTCATGGGAGGAACTGGAAAACTACATTGCAAAGAAATGTGCATACAAGGATGGGAAGAATTTGTAGCCCTTTTTCCAACTACCACAGATGTCAAATTCCCAAAAGAGATTTATGGATTCAATATAATCACAATAAAACTGTAATGTGTTTTATTATGGATCTCAATGAGAGAACTCACTATAAAGCCATAGTTCATTGGACTATGTGTTATTAATGCAGGAACAGACAAATAGACTAATGGAATAGAAAAGAGAGCTCAGAATCACATCCACACAATAATAGACACTTGATGTATGATATATGGTACTGTAGAGCTGTGAGGAAATGGATCATCTTTTCAGTGATTGGTGTTAAGACAACTAGCTATCCAGTTGACTGACATGCTAATTAAATCCAGCTTTATCTAGCTACAAAAGTCTAATAACAGGTGACTCTGTCTTCAAGATGTTCATACTACTTGACTGGAAAGGGATGTAATTTCACTTTTTAAAACAAGTCCTATAACCCAGACTTTCAATAATTCAGTTGAATGGCATAGGAATCAGTATAATTTCAGGATTTGCCCACAGTATTCACTTCAGCAGAGATGCCCTCCTTACCTCATTCCTTTCATACCAGCTGACGTTCTGCATTTTGGAGAATTCCTGGGATCGCTTCACCACAAAGTAAATAAGGTACCCACTTCCACACAAACAGCAGATGACCAGAAAGTTGGCCAGGACACGGAGAAATCTTGTCAGGTGGATATTTTCTTCTTTGTTACTCTCTTGTTCATCCACTATTGATTCCTTGATGTGTGAAAATGAGATGTGAATAATGACAGGCCAGGAACCAATAGGATTCACTGTCGCTGGGCTCCTGAGATGACTACTTTCTCTATTTACATACATGAAATAATGCAGAGTGGGTGGTGCAAAGCATTGTTGTGCTAGGGAGAATTAGTTCTTTTCTTTAAGAAAATATATTTTGTTGATACTGTTATTTTGGTTCATGTAATGACAAAAGCTTAGATTTCTTGAATACATACTGTGCACCAGATGTGGTGCCAAACACTTGCCATGCATATCCCTCTTAATCTCAACAACAAACCAATAGAGTGGTTACTATTATTACCCACATTACAGATACCAAGGCTCAGAGACATTTCAGTAACTGACTGGCATTGTTTTAAATCTATAGATCAAATAGATTAAAACTGAAGTTTAACAATATTGAGTCTTCTAATCCAGGGACTGGCTTTTTCTAAAAAAAAAGTTATGGCCAAATTTGTTCTGTAAAAAGCCAGACAGTAAATCTTTTTGGCTTTGCATGCCATGTGGTCTCTCACACAAGTACTCAGCTATGCCATTGTAGCATGAAAGCAACCATAGAGAATATATAAATAAATGGGCGTGGCTTTGTTTTAATAAAATCTTACTTACAAAAGTAGGCAGCAGGCTGGATTTGGACCCTGGGCCTGAGTTTGCTGACCTCTGTTCTAATCCATGAGCATAGTATCTCTTTCCATTTATTTAGAATTTCTTAATTTCTTTCAGCAATGTTTTGTACTTTTTGGTGTAGCAGTCTTGCACTTTTTTTTTTTTTTGGTTAAATCTATTCCTAGAAGTTCTTTGTAATTTACGCAGTTTTATTGTAAATGGAATTAAAAATTATTTTTAATTGTTTGCTGCTAGTATATAAAAATACAATGGATTTTTTTATTATTAGCTTTGTATCCTACATCAGTAACTCTATGAAGACACAAATAGTATATGGCAGAGCCAGGATGGAAAATGAGGTCTCCCCAACACCAAAGTACATGGAAGGAGAGTTTGCCAATCAATTAACAGTTACTGTGTTCAGGTTCAGCTTTAAGTAACTCATCAGGCAGTTAATATATATTAACGCACAGAGTTCTCACAGCATGTGCTCTGTTATGTGAATGTATAATCTTGGTTTTTAATAGACTCAGAGGAGAAGCCTTCTCCTTCCCAGATGTTCAAAGTGATTCATAGGCTTTGACTTTGTCTCTGGAGGAAGAGTCAAAGCCTCACTGACCTCCACTCTGCCCTTGGATGCTCCTCCAGAAGCTCCCCACTGCTGTGAGAAGGAGAAGGGAAGGAGTCAGCTCCCACTTCCACACTCTGCCAAGCCAACTGGACTCTGGGGCTCATGAAACCCATGTAGTGAGCTGCTGAGCCCAAGCCCTGTCTCTGGTGGGTGTACCTGCCATCTGTAGCCACAAGTCAGTGGGCAGGAGCCCACTTCTCCTCCCAGGGAGGGCAAGGAGAGAGGAGAGGGAAGACGACCAGACAACCAAGCACAGCTGCAATGTAAATCTGCCCTCTGCCACGTCCTGGGGGAAAGAAAGTCTGACTGATCAGATAGGAGAAATATTGAACTATCAAGAGCTCTGAATGATTTTACAGTCATGGAGGAAAAAATTAGATGTGCAGTGCTTCAGTGTACCAGCTTCTGCCTTCATTCGTTTGCTTACCCTCCGGTTTGTTTTTATGTTATATTCTTTAGGCCACTCTTTTGTGAACAAATTAATGAGATAATTAAGTGTAGAGCTGCACTCTTAGTTGATTCCTTTATTCCCACATCACAAAATGAGGATTCTCGACTCCTTCTAATCACTTGGGGAGCTTAAAAAAAAAAAACAATGCTAGAATCCTGCCCCAGACCAATTACACCAGAATCTCTGGGCGTGGAGCCCAGAGGTTTTTAAAGCTCCTTAGGTGATCAAAACATGCATAAAAGGTTGAGAACTGCTGTCCCAAATGATCCTTTCACTTCCTCCAGCAGAAAACAGTTCCACGAGGAAAGAGGCACGACCAGGTGCCAGCATCCAGGATTCTCTGCCATATGAAGAAACAGACAGTGGGTACCAGCCATGAACATTCTTCATGGCTTGAGAGCTAGGCTGATCCCTCTGGTAAAGCTCTTGCCACAGATTACTTGGGGATCTTATTTCCCATGCCCCAGGTGAAAAAAGCCTCCCAATGACTGGAGGGATCCAAAGTTCCCCCAGGAAGTGGGGACTGCCCCAGGGTGACTACCTTGAAGCTGGTGGTGATGGAGACATATTTGTTGTCAGCCGTCTCTGAGTTCCCGATCAGGTAGTCCCAGCTGGTGAACATCTTGAAGCTGAACGTGAAGTTATCACTCTCTCCCTCGCTTGTGCTGCCCTGGTTGTTGCTGGCCATCCTGTAGGGCGCACACCACTGTTGTTATGTCTGCCCTGTTTCTGCTGCGTCACCCTGAGCTGGTCTTGGGCACAGGTAGCAGACATCCAAAGAAGGGAACGAGCCAAGACAGATTTGAATCGGACTAATGATAGCCAGGGTGCCTTCCCCCCAAACTCAGAGTCCCCTGTGAGCACACAGGGTATCCATTGGGTAATAAGGGGCCTGCAAGATACAGGACACTTAACCACGTTTTCTGCCCTGCCATCTGATTTCCGGTGGCTTGACTCACCTGCAAATGTTTTAGAACTCTATTCTCGCAGAGGAACATCCCCTTCTAATTCATCTGTTTTCTTGGATAGAAGTATATTTTTTTCTGATATAAAATCCAATAAGCCCTGAGGCAGTTGGTACCACAACCAGACAACACTCACATTGTTTTCTTAAGCAAGCTTGGTTGGAAGTACCTTGGACCTGCCTTGTTAACCATCTATTTCATCCTCCCTGTGCTCAACCTCTCTTGGTGCTCCCTGGAGTTCAGCCCTGTGGGAATCACCGAATTCCAAACAGTGGCTCTATCAGATACAATGGCGGGGGGCGGGAGGGGGTGCTGTCCAGGGGCTTGGTTAGCTTGGTTGGCTTAAGTCAGCTTTTTGGTTCATCAGGGAAACATTCTATATCCTTATGCTAATCTGGGATAATAGCAGGAAAAAACGTAATAACATGAGGGCTAAGAATAAAGCCAAGCCTGTCTCTCTGCTTTTTTTTTCCTTTTGCTTCTTAGAGCTGGGCAGCCACATATCACATAGTGGTCACTGTCGCGTGCAGGACAGGCCCTCGTGAGCAGCGGCATTCTCCCCTGAGACGATGAGGTAGAAAGCCAAGCTGGGCCCACACGCTGTGCTTCCAGGGTTCCAATCAGGCTTTGAGAGGGCTCCACTCCTCTCCTGCAGACACGGCTACCCATGCTCTTCTGGAAGAAGTGACCCCTGTGGCCTTGCTGAAGGGTGGGTGGGCCCTGGTGGTGAGGAATGTGAAGAAGACTGTGCCCCACTCCCCCAGCCTTCACTGACTGGGGTCCCCTGACTTAGAAGGCAATTCCTGGACTAGTCCCAATTTTTTCTTTAGAGAATATGTATTAAGAACCACAGACACATTAAAAGGTCATTTCTGACCAAAAAGACAGGTAGAGTTGGGGCCAGAGAGGACATCATGGTTAATTACAGCCACATATATTCATTTAGGCTTATTGTTTATAGCTTTATAAGTACCGTGCTGGGTTCTCACATGCAAGCTACAGTTGTAGAAGAGGAGAAGAGATCTTCTGCGGAAGCTGAGCTCTGGGGAAAGTAGATACAGGTCTTGCAAACCTCTTCAGCCTTACCATACCAGGTACCTGCTCCTCCTCAAGCCACACTGGCCTTCTGACAGTTTTTGGAACTCACTAGGATATTGGCTGCCTCTGGGCCTTTGCACATGCTCTTGCTTTGTCTAAAATGCTGTGCCCCAGACTCTCAGTGTTCTCAACCTCATCTAGAGGAGTTATATCCCATTTCCAAGAACTTCCTACGTTACCCTGTTTATGTTTTTTATACTACATTTTGCAATTGCATTTGCTTTGTGTCTTTTCTTCTTTCCTCTCTAAATTCCTTACAAGAAGGTAAGTAGGTGCAGAGCGACCCTGGGAGTGGGCTGTTTGTGGGAAGAAAATTAAAAGCCTGTAAATGAGATGGTCATACTTACGATCTAATGACAATCATCAGGCTATAGCTGAACACGCTGACCCCCACCATAAAGTAAGCCATGGGCAACCTGTACCTCAGCCACCCGATGGTCCTCTGGTTGTTGTAGTAGCCGTAGAAGAGAGCAGAATACTTGATGTAGCCCTGCGGGACAGCAAACCCAAACGCTCTGGCTTTGTAAGCTCAGCACACACAGTCATCAGACACGTCCATTCTACTGGGGATTTCTTTCTCAGGGGTTTAACAGGAGTCTGAGAGGAGGAAGGACCAGTCCTGGACATACTTGTCCTTCCCTTCACTTCCCTCAGTTGCTCCAGAGTCTCTCCATGTCTCCACACCTCCCCCTCTTTCTTTTCTTCCATTTCTTTATTTCTCCACTGTACAGAGTGCATAGAGATACAGGATGGAGACGAGAGTGTTGTTTACATTTAGGATAAAATTAGGGATAAGATAGTGTGTGTATGTCTGCGTGCACATGCATAGATAGCTCCAAATTCTTTCCTCTCATTCGCAGGGTCTTAATTTAACACTCTGGAAGTAGACGGGAGTCTGTGAACTTTCTTAGCATTTCAAAACTTCTAAAGAAAACTGTATGTGATAAGTCTCACAGTCTAACCCAAACTGCTAGTTTTGGTTTTGATTTTTAGGTATAATTAACTTTAGGTATAATTAGTATACTTTTTAGGTGTAATATTAGCTTAGAATTTTAGCCCTTATATGTCTTTGTTGAATATAAAATGGGATTGTTGTTGAATAAATTCAGTTTGTTTTGGGTAAATAGGATGCTTCATCAGGGGTTATTGGGTGAAATAAAGAACAAAGGAAACCCTTAGCAGTAATATGTAGTAGTGGTAGTATATAACCCTTAGGAGTGGAGTAGTTATTTGGAACCACCCCTGTTCCAATGACTTGGAAAAATACTCCAACTCACTTTCACACATTTCTGAGGGGTCTTGAATCTGACCATGAGAGTGAAAGATGGCGGCAGCAATGACCTGTTGCTTGAACCACCTCAGCCAGGCCTCGCAGCCTCAGGAACTCCTTGGAGCTGCAGACCAAGCCCCCCCAAGGCATGGGGGCGTAGGGATTCCAAAAGGAGGGAGAGGTGTTCCAGGCATAAGACCCTGACCAAAGGCAGGGAGGCACTAAAGTGTGTCTTTTATTCAGGGTCTTCCCCCAAACTTGGTAATATTGGGGCATAAAGTGTGAAGTCTTAGATAGACATGGACTGGAGAAGTAGGGAGCAGCCAGGTCACGAACAGTTCTTTTGGAAATCCAAATAAGAACATCGGATTTTATTCCATTTGGGAATAGGAATAAAGGAATATCGGAGGTAGGGGAGTGACAGGGTCAGGTTTGTATCTTAGAAAGATCACTCTGGCAGCAGAGGGAATGGAGATTTTAGGAGCCAAGCCAAGACAGGAAGCAGAGGTAGAAGATTCTGACAGTCCTGGTATGGTGGGGGTGTTATTCGAAGGAGAGGTAAGCGGGATGGAGAAAAGGAAACCTATTCAAGAAATATTTAGTAAGTAGGCTCAGACTTAGTGGCTGACTGGAAGAGGGGGGTGGTGGTGAGGAGGAGGGAGAAGTGTAGGATGACTCTCAGGTTTCAGACTTGAATGATTGGATGAGCGATGGTTCCAGTAAAGGAGATGGGAAAGGAGACGTGAGTTTGCTTGGATAGATGTTGAATTTGAGGAGCAGGTAGGACATTCACTTGAAGATGCCATGTGACACTTGGGGAAAGGCTGGAGTGGTGATAGACCTGGGGTGTTAATGTGGGTATGGAGAGAGAAACCATACTCTAAGATCACCATACGTAGAGCTGGCAGAATGAGGGGACCATTGGCCTCGTGGGGGACTCACATCCTCAGAGTGTGTGCCTGGAGAAAAGACTCATGAAGGGGACCCAGGAGGACTGCTGAGAGATGTGGTTGGCTAGCTCATTTTACATAATGCTGGGATCCTATTTGATTAAAGCACTGGTTTTTCAATATTTCAGTGTAACATTTCAAACTTATCCAAGCAATCTTTAGGGCTCACAATCACAAAATGGAAGTGCATTTGAAACCGAGGATGAAGGAGTTAAAGTTTCCCTGGATTAGGAAGAAACTGTGCCTGTACCCACAAGGTTAACATGAGGAAAAAAGTAACCAAAGTTTCTGAGCTTGCCTTGCAGAACAGCAGGAGGACCGCTGACAAGAGAGTAACTTGCTGACAGCCCTCTGCCTGACTAAGCATCTCACAGGAGCACTGAGAAGCTACAATGACCAGTTGTAAGCTTCACACGTCACAGACTAAAGATGTACTGCATGCAACACATAGAACTCCCCCACCCACGAATTTGCACATGAGGCCCATGAAGAAATATGGAAGACAGTCACTCCTGCGCAGAGGGCTCTTAGAACTTCAGCGCCAAGGCCACATGCTCCCCTCCCTGTCTTATTCTCACAATGTGCTTTGGAAAAACGCTTAGAACTGCATGTAGACAAGCTAATCTTAACCGATAGAAAGAATAACTTGTCCTCTGCCCAAACCGTTCCTTCTGTCCCAGATAAGGAAGTAACTGAGGTTTTCTTGGATTCCTCAGGAATGTGGCATTCAGCAGATCCACTATGGAGAGGTGCCCAGATCCGCTATGGAGAGGTCATCCATCACCTGACATTTTGAGCCCCCTTCTGAACCCTGTTTGCCTTATGTGAGTCACTTCCAAATCAGTTTCCTTTTAAGATGGGTTTTTTTAGGACAGTAGTCCACCATCTTCCGATACGCTAGCTTATCGCTTATTAAAGTTTTTCCCACACCACCTGCTTGGCCTTTTATCTTGTATCGAGCAGATGGAGCCCTTGCTTGGTATCACATAGGCATGTTCACAATGGTACCTCAAAATCCCAAAGGACGGAAAAATCCATGGCTTTTTCTTGCTCAGCCCGAGGTACTGTCTTTCTGGGTATACTTCCATAAGGCATGCCCATCAGCACCTTGTGTAGGGACAGAACGACACAATTATCCGTGGAGGAAATACAAACACATGGAGACATTCATATGCTGGGTTACATACTTTCTTTCTCAGAGCAGGACACATCCATTTCTTCTGTAAGTAACATTCATCACTTTCCTGATTTTAAAAGTATCACATATTCATTATAGAAAATGTGAAAAAGTACAGAGGAGCATTTAAAAAATTACATGTAACCTCCACATCCCAAAGATAATGACTATTAGATATTTACGTATTTCCTTTCAGTTGTTTCTGAGTTTTATATATATTTTAGTCTGGTTATTTAGCTTAATATTATTTTATGACCAATTCCCTATGTCATATGGTATTTCTCAAAATAAAATGACTTCAAAATATCTAATCACGTGTATGTACCATAAACTTACTTAACAAATCCCCTCTTGTTGGACATTAGAGTATTTCTGGTTCTTCATGTATACATAATTCTATTATTAATACCCTTATATATATATGCCTTTATTTGCATCCTTAATTACAAAAAAAATCAGAATCATATTAAATTTACATATCAATTTGGGAAGGATTGACTTTTCTTTTTTATTACTGAATTATTGTGTTATTTACTTGAAATATTATCTTTTTTTTTTTTTTTGCTGAGAAAGACTCTTCCTGAGTTAAAATCTGTTGCCAATCTTCCTCTTTTTGCTTGAAGAAGATTTGCTCTGAGCTTACGTCTGTGCCAGTCTTCCTCCATCTTGTATGTGGGTTGCCGCCACAGCATGGCCACCAATGAGTGGTGTAGGTCCACGTCCGGGAACTGAACCTGGGCCACCGAAGTGGAGTGAGCTGAACTTAACCACTAGGCCATGGGGCCAGCCTCTGACATTTTTTAATGATATTAAGTTTCCCCTTCCAAGAATGTGTCCTCCTGTTTATTCAGTTGTATTTTTGTCCTATAGTGCTTTATAGTGTTCCCCATAGAAATCTTCTAATTTGTTAAATTTATTATGTTATTTTATAGATTTATTGCTATTGTGAGTTTGAGAATTTCAAATTTCCTTTCAAACTGGATATTGAGAGTGTGGAAAATGCTACTGATGTTTGTTTATTTAAAATGACTACCAGCCCTCTCAATATACTTTCATTAATTCAAGTAACTTTTGGTAGACTCATTGGGACTTTTGGGGTGTGCAATAATATCACCTGCAAACTGAAATAATTTTGTATTCTCTTTTGTACAAAATGTATAAGTTTAATTTTCTTGACTTATTGCATTAGGTAGAAATTTCAAAATAATGTTTAAAAGTAGTGGGGATAGGAGCATACCATGTTGCTCTTGATTTTTGGTAACACAGCATTTAGTATTTGACCATTTAATGTAACATTACTTTTGTTTTTTAATTTATAGGTTCATCATTTTTAGGTAATTCCCTCATTTCTTTTTGTTTTTAACTTTTTATTCTTATTGGGAAATATGTTATATATAAAATAGTATATCTATCTATCTATCTCATATTTGTAGAGTTGATCATAATTAAAAGAAAATTAACCTCTGTGTATCCACTACCTAGTTTAAGAAACAGAATACCAGGTCTTTAACACTCTGGGTGTGTACCTCCAGATCCATGGACACTGTGAGGTAATAAATGTTTGTTGTATTCAGCAAAAAAATTTTGGGGAATTTTTGTTACACAGCAAGAGATTGTATTAGTTAATACAAATCCAAAGAACTTAGCAGGGGGCCGGCCCCGTGGCTTAGCGGTTAAGTGCTCGCGCTCCGCTGCTGGCGGCCCGGGTTCGGATCCCGGGCGAGCACCGACGCACCGCTTCTCCGGCCATGCTGAGGCCGCGTCCCACATACAGCAACTAGAATGGATGTGCAACTACGACATACAACTATCTACTGGGGCTTTGGGGGAAAAATAAATAAATAAAAAAATCTTTAAAAAAAAAAAAAAAAAAACAAAGAACTTAGCAGGAAAGAAATGGTAAGAGTAGAAATTAATGATATAGAAGATGAAGATACATAAGACAAAGACCTGAATGTGAATGTTTACAGTAGCTTTATTGATAATAGCCCCAAACTGGGAACAACCCAAATGTCCATAAACTGGTGAATAACAAACTGTGGTACATCCACACAATGGAATATTGCTCAGCAATAAAGGAACAGACTATTGATACATGCAACAAAGTGAATGAATCTCAAAGACATTGTGCTAAGTGAAAGAAGCCAGACACAAAAGCTACATACTGCATGATTCTATTTATATGATATTCTGGAAAAGGCAAAACTTTAGGGACAGAAATCAGATTACTGCTTTTCAAGGGCTGAAGGTAAGGAGAGAAAATTGCTTGCAAAGGGGGCACAAGGGAACTCTTTTTGAGATGATGGAAATATTCTATAACTCAGTTGTGGTGATGGTTACTGACTGTAAAAATATATTTATTTACTAAATAGTATTTAACCAGATGGTTACCAACTGTGAATCTATTTGTGAAAACTCATTGAACTATACATCTAAAAAGAGTGAATTTTACAGTATGTAAGTTATGCTCCCCTAAAACACCTGAATTAAAAAAAAGACATATCAGAGAGAATCAACAAAGCCAAAGTTGTTTAAGAAAATAACGAAAAGAGACACATCTTTAATATAAATGAAAGGAAAAAATTACACTGTAATGCAAAAGGGAATATAACTTCAGATGCACAAGTGATTTTAAAAAACAAGAAACTACTGTATTTAACTTTAAGCCAATACATTTTAAAATGTAAACTGAAATGGAAAATTCAGAAGAATATTACATGTAAGGGTTATGTAGGTAATACGATTGGGGAGAAGTAGTTAGAAGTCATTAGTGTATATGTAATTTTTATTTTTAAACTTAGTGGTAGGCAAATGGACTCATTCTTTATACCTTTCCATAGGTCTGAAATATTTTAATAGTAATTTTTAGAGGAAGTATCAATATGAGGCTTACTGACTGAATGCTGTTTATGTGAACCCCACAGCAGAGCTTACAAGGTATTTTTAAGAATTATTTAATCTAATTAATTAATGTATACCAGCAATTATCAACCCTGGCTGCATATTAGAATCACCTGGGGAGCTGTATGAGTCACCTATTGTTGTATAACAAATTATCCTAACACAGCAGCTTAAAACAACCACATTTATTATCTCACAATTTCTGTGGGTCAGGAATCTGGGTATGGTTTAGCTGGGTCCTCTGCTTCAGAGTCTCTCACAGGCTGCCATCAAGGTGTCTGCCAGGGCTTTGGTCTCATCTGAAGGTCTGGCTGCGGAAGGATCTGATTCCAAAGCATGCAAGCCAAGAAGGGAATCGAGAGAGAATGCCAGCAAGACGGAAGTCATAGTCTTTTATAACCTAGTCATGTAAGCGACAGCCTGCAACTTTAGTTATACTCTATTTGTTAAAAGTGAGTCACTAGGTCTAGCCTATACTCAACAGGAGGGGATTATACAAGGGCATGATACCAGGAGGTGGGAGTCATTGGGGGAAATCTTAGATGTCTGCCTACCACAGGAGCTTTTAAAATAGGGATACCAAGGCCACACTCTCAGAGATTCATATTCAAGTGATTGGGGTGGGCCTAGGACGTGGTATTTTTTTAAAACTCTCCATTGATTTTCACATGCAGCCAGTGTTGAGACGAGAAGTACATGAACTCGTCATCCAGTACAGCCTTGATAGCCAGCTCCTGCAGCATAAAACTGAGGGCTCCCCAGTGGTCACGAAGGCATCCTGGGCTGTGCAGGCAATTGTCATTAAAGCTGAACAAGATTCATTCTAGCATTCAGAGCTGTTTAATTCCATTAAAATAGTATTGAGGGTTTGTGGCAAAGAAAGATGAGTATGAGGAGAAATTCTGTTAAAGTTGCCCAACATTTGAGCACTTCTAATATTCTTATTCCCAGATCCTCTGATTCACCGTGGTTAGCTTTAAAACATCCATGAGCCATGGGAATATAAGATCATCAGGCTTATGCTAAAAACCCTGGGGCCCTGAAGTTATTCACGTCTTTGACCAACAGGGCACCTCCTCCACTCTGTTTGCAGTGAGTTTGGATGTGTCTGATTCCCAGGTGGCCAGTTTCCCACTATCCTAAACAGGAAGGCATCTTGGGATGCCCCACATCCTCACCTGCTGTTATCCAACCTGTCATTAAGCCTCGTCTGTTCTACTTCTCTCTAATTCCTCTCTTTTAACCCATTCCCACTGATAATAACTTGATCTGGGACAGAGCTACTGCAACAGGCTCTTAACTGGTCTTTGCCTCTCTTTCTCCCTTAGCGGTCCCTCCTCCGGGCCCAGGGCTCCTCATTCTAGCCAGCCCTCTCTGACTCTCTCTCTGTCTCTCTCTCTCCCGTCTGCCACCCTACTCCAATTTGGCTTTCCCAGTCATCATCCAACCAAGTCAAGGCACTCTTGCCTGGACAGTTCAGGTTTTGGCTGCTTCATTGGAATGCACCAATCACTAAGCTGTCATTGTTTCAAACAAATGTCCCTCCTGATATGAAATATTTATAAATTATATCAATTTACATAAATTATATAAAATTTAATGTTTCCTTAAAGAAAAAAACTGAGTATCCTTAAAATTATTCAACTTCCCAAAAAGACTGCCTTCCTGGACCACTGTCTAGCACAATTTCAGCCATGTCTCATAGGCCTACAACATTTAAATATACTCTCTTCTCATGGAAATAAATCCAGTGGCTACTGGGGAAAACTCACACTTCCTTGGCTATGGAAGGGAGAAGTGAAACTTCTAGTTAGCTTCTGACAATATTTTCCCTATGGGGAGAACCAGACTTGGTGCAAGAGCATTTGCACACACTTACCAGGAAGTTTAAAATCCTTATCTCTAGGTTGGAGAGAGATAATGGCTTAAGAATATACGTAAAACTAAGTGGACTCATAACCCTTGATTTCTACGTATGAATATAAAGGAGTATAAAAGCTAGTTAATGACATATTTAAGTACACTTTTTAGGTAATGCAGAAAAGAATTCAATGGTTTAATAAATAATGTAACACTCCTTTGCTACCAAGCGCTATTATAATACACCATCAACCTCTTCCAACTAATCTGATTTAATTCACATTCTGTGGAAGTCTTTCAATTTCAGTTTTTTCAATTTGAAAAATAGATGTGCAGAAAAGTTTTCCAAGGATGTGATTACAGCTAGAAAGGACTCCAATATGCTCATGGAACCATTTATAATAAAATAGGGATCGCTAAGGTATCATAGAACTAATTAATAAACCTGGAAGGAAGAAAATACTAAATGAAGATATATTGTTACCCTAAAAGCTGTTGAAGTAAATCCACTGGTGTATCCAGCACCATCAATAAGCGGTTCAGGCAGGACTGTAATAATTAGTGTGCTCAGCACTTAGTAGACCCCAGGCACCCTTCGAAAAGACCCCAGGCCAACACTCTGGAGACCTGGGATCCCATTCACCACAAACTTATTGTGTAACTTTGCACAAGTCGCTTATTCCTTTTTTGTCTCTCAATTACTCATCTATATGGAAGGATTTACCTACATCCATAATAAGATTATATCTGGGAGAATACTGAGGAGCACTATTCAAATGTAAGGTTTTTTGGTAATAAATTATGATATAATGCATTCTATTCCTTTTTTTTTTTTCAGGGTAAAAGAAAAAAATTCACTGAGATATTAACTCTCAAATGATCTTAAAGTAAAATGAAAAGTAGAAAAATGTAGGATCCATCTCAATTCAGAAACACAACTATTTTGTTTCCATTCTTTGTACTGAACTATCTGGGCAATTAATGTGAGTATAGAATTTTAAATGAATGACTGATTCTCTTTAAAACAGAGAGTATTTTATTAACATAAAGGAAGATGGTGGTCATGATAAGCCTCAACACTATCCAAAGATATAGGAAGTTCTTTTCTTACCTCTGGGATTATGACTAGACCAAATATTAAGCCAAAAAGGACGAGGTTAACTCCATACATCCATCGGAGAAAGATGAAATATGATGCCACTGAAGAACCGAAATGACCTCAAGAGAGAAAAGATGGTGAAACATAAGTACTGCAGAAGGAGGAAGTTAACACTACTGAGCACTTTGTGTCTGTGATGGATTTAAGTTTTGCATCAGTCCGTGGAATGGACATCCTGATCTCCATTTTCTTTTTCCAGATAAATAACCTGAGGTTCTGTAGAGTTAACCAATCTGCCTTAGCTCCCACCATCAGAAAGTGAAGAAACACAATGTTAATCTTGGTGTGACTAGTCCAAAGCCCATTCGTTTTTTCTGATGCAACAGAATTTATGAAATAATCTAACCAGCTGCCAAGAACACAATCCAAGCCCATGGAAAACTCTTCAGTAAACCAACTAAAAACAGTGCCACCAAAATACTCACTTTCAATGTCCTTGATCTTCATTTCCCAGGGAATACATTGAGTCTTGAAATTATCAAAGTCTCTCTTAAACTTGACCCATTTCTGGAATCAAACAGGTAACACCCTCAGTTCATTCACACGCTACCTTGGGGCCTGGAGGGGCACACTGGAGGTACACTTTGTTTTTGTTTTTGTTTTTTTTTTTGAGGAAGACCGGCTCTCAGCTAAAATCTATTGTCAATCCTCCTCCTTTTTTTTCCCCCAAAGCCCCAGTAGATAGTTGTATGTCATAGTTGCACATCCTGCTAGTTTCTGTATGTGGGACGCGGCTTCAGCATGGCCGGACAAGTGGTGGTCGGTGTGCGCCCAGGATCCGAACCTGGGTGGAGGTACATTTTGATGTTGATGTGTCAACATGAGATTGACCTGTGGGTGAGGCTGCCATCTTGGAGTCATTAAGCCCAGGCTGCCCAAGGTGGATGCTCAAATCTTCGCTTCCCAAAGTCAGGTGTGGAGTGAGAGAGAAGCCAGGGCAACAGCAATACCTTGCATTTGCCTACAGTGCTGATAAAATTTCAGGTTTCGATAGTTTATATACGAACTTAGGGATTCTGTGTATAATTTCTTGTTTAGGGGATCAAATTGGGTTAGCAATCTCTAATACAACTTCCTTTATTTTAAAACAAAAATTCAAGGGAGAAAAGAAATCTCAACTCTCACACCCACATTTGGCAGGCAGCCACGTGCTTAAATCTGCTAGGAATTGTTGCTAAACTATAAGGATGGCAGAACTGGTAGAGACCTCAGCCCACGGCTTCCCACTCGTCTGGTGAAACAACAGTCTGTTTTTTCCTGAAAGGAGTTAGGAAGGCATTCTGCCCCTTTCCAAGGTCTGTTCCCAGCTCCAACACTCAGAGTTTGTACCAATCAGAAACCTGAGTAGCTGTCTGTCTGCTGGCTGGGTGAAAATCTGTCAACTCTTCAAGGGGCTGCTCTCCAACAACCCCACCCCCTGGAAGTAAATCCATTTGGAATTTAAAAACTCATAGAAAACAGCCAAAAGGTAGTAGGGAGAAGAGCCTAAGATCTGTTTCTACTCTTACAAAGGTCTCCTAAGAACTTGTTCATGAAGGAAATGAGATTTTCCCTTGTAAATTCATTAAAGGATGATAGGGAAAATTTATCCGAATGAATCAGACAGACTTCCAGAACTGAAGGCTTTGACCACATCCTGATTGGGTAATTACTATATGAGGAAGAAAAATATCTGTCAGAAGAGGGAGAGGGTCACAGATGCAAAAGAGAAGAGGGGCCCATAAGCAAAAGACTGGTTGACGATAATGGCAAAGACAGCCCTAAGACAGGAAGGCAGGGATGTGGGGAATGGCGGATGATGGACATTGGACACTCCAGTCCCATTGCTTCATCTACCGTCCCCAGTTCTGATTCTGTGCTAAAAATCATCTTTGGCTTATAAGGAAAGCATTTGCCCATCACCTGTGCTGTGAGTACTTTGGTTTCCATGGCAGTGATTTTTCATTGCAAATTAATAGCTTGGAATTGGAATTATGCTTTAGCATCCCATATAACTAACTCTACTATCAGAAATAAAAGGCACTGCTGATGTAGACTTCAAATTTTCCAGTTCTTGCATCAGTTATTTCTCCTTGTAAATTAATAATCCTGTACCTGGTTTTATATATCTGTCTCATAAGCTTTATTAATGTGAGTCCTCCCCCGAGAGATGGATCCCCTGTCAGAGTGCTGATAAAATCGGTACAAAATATAAGCTTGCAAGGCTGAGGGCCAATAGAGGGAACGAACGTTGCCAAGTGAGGCCCCTGGAGACACAGCCTGCCAGTTGGTCACTTGGCAGCCACCTGACAGCCCCTCAAGGCTAGGGGCATCTCAGCCTGGAAAGTGATGCCTTGGAGGGGGGAAGGCAAAGGCCAGGGAGAAGCTCTGCATGGAAGCTCTTATCTTTCACTGGTTTAGAGAATCAGAAAATTGGGCTGGGGCGTGGGCAGGAGGAGACTCCAACTCCCCTCCTCAGAGCTGTGTGAGATGGTGGCTCCTGCCCCAGGACTGGGTTATTAGCTGGGCATGTCGTCTTGTTCTCCAGCTATATACAGGAAAACAAAATTCAAATAGTGGTGGAACAAGACACAGCCAAGCCATGCATCCTGTTTGTGGATGAAATCAGGGTCTGAATGACTAAAAACAACTGGTGAGGCTTGAGAAATAGTACGCAGAACAAGGAAAAGGGGACACCATTCTCTGAAATTTTTGGAAAGCATTTCCTCTAGGATACATAACTAAATTTTGAGATATGGTACAGTGTTCTTAAGAGGATACAAGAAATATGGCTTCTAGAGTAAAGGATGATAATTTGAGATTTTAAAAAGAATATAGTTGAGGTATGGAAGGATTGCAAAGTAGCTAAAAATTCAGTAATAGAATTACATTATAATTGAGACAGAAGAAAATTGATTCAATTATATTGAGGTTAAACCTGAGAAATTTCAGACAATGCAAAGAAAGAGAAAACAAAGAATTAAAAACAATAAGAGAGGGTAAATACAGAGGACGAAGCACACTTCCTCAGTTGGGAAAAAAAAGGATTTGAGTGTAGTTGTTAAGCGGTAAATAGTTTCTAGATATAATTAACAAAATGACCCAGAGATAGTTGTCAGAAAATTAAAACTGAAAAAGGAGAAAAAATAATATTAGGAATGAAAAAGATTTAAACCCAACATATATGGAAAGTAATTACAAAAATTATGAGACCACTATCTGCAACTTTCTGGTAATAGATATGAAAATCTTAATGCTGTGAGTTTAGTTCTTCATTGGAGAGGATTTGTCTCGAATACATCGAAGCCCTTACAGATAAGTAGAGAAATTGACAGGATACGGTTGGTTTCCAATCCTGGATGAATTGGAAAGGTCAACTGGACCTTACACTCAGAATTCTGGGCAAGCTGGACACAAATGGCGAGGCTGGGCAGGTGCCTGTGATAGTCACCCAGATTCAGAAGCTGAGCAAGCCCTCCCACAGGTTTACTGCCTCTGCACCACACACCTTAGCCATCAGCATCTTATAGGCGTAGAGTCGCTTGCCTTTCCCCTTTCCCAAGGCTCCTTCATACTTCTCCACAAATTCTTGGGCCTCCCTGGTTAGAAAAAAAAAAAGGGCAGGAATTCAATTAACACCCTAACCCAAAGAAGTCTGAACTATGAGGATGTGTATATGGCTGAAATCCTTAAACGTTTTTATGCCCCTAGTTAGAATGGAAGTTCCATGAGGGCAGAGCATTTTGTCGGTTCTGTCCACTGAAGCTTCCCAAATGCCAAGAATAGCAGAATTTTGGCCTCGCTGACCTTCTCCCTCTGGTGGTACACCCGTGAATGGTAAAAAGGACTTTGCAGATGTAATTAAGATTACTGACTTTAAGATAGGGAGATTATCCCGGATTCTCTGGAAGGGCCCAAGGTAATCACATGAACCCCTAAAAACAGAAGAAGGCAGAAGAGTCAGAGAGAGATGTGGTGGAGGGGAAAGTCAAAGAAATTCGGAGGAGGAGAATTATCGACCCTCTGTGGCTGGGCCCCTGTGGAGGATACCACATGGAAAGCAAGAGAAGGAAATGAATTCCGCCCAAAACCAGTGAGCTTGAAAGCAGACTTCGAATCCCAGGTGGGAATCGCAACCTTGGTGATATTTTGATTCTAGCCCCATGAGACCCTGAGCAGAGAATCCAGCCACACCTTGCTGGACTTGTGACTGACAGAACTGTGAGCTAGTAAACCAGTGTTGTTTTAAATTGTTAAGCTTGTGGTAATTTGTTACAGTGGCAATAGAAAATGAATACAGCATTCAGTAGATATTTGTGGACTGCATGAGTGTTGAATGAGGGAGTGAACATCCAGGGAAAGTTGGAAGAGAAACACATGGGTCAGTTTGTCTATTAGATATTCTAGGGTGGCATGCTGGAGCTGGTGAGGACTGGCCTCTGAGAACCGACTGTTAAATGCTCAGGAACTTGGCCAACCAGTTGTTAAACCATTGGTAGCTTGAAATTGGCCATAGTGGGAGCATTTAGACTATAGGAAATCAGAAAATGCTACAAATCAGGCCCCCTTTATCCCCTTTCACCCCCACCCCACAGAGAGCCAGTTTATCAGCAACCACTGGATAAACCCACACAAGTGGATGAAGAATGAAGTCCATCTCCGGGTGGACAGAAGAAGGCATTGTGGAGCTGTGTGTCTGGCCGCTGTTGCTCGCTACACAATACGTAGCCCCCCTCCAAAGTGCAAAGAGCCCCCGCTGCTCGCTACACAATACCTACACCCCCTCCAAAGTGCAAATGCAGGCAGTTGACATGAATCAAAGTCACTTTCTAACCTGGGGTTAATCCCAACGCTGGTTTTACTCGGATGTCTCAATATCAATGAGGCTGACTGTCCAGCTCCTGAGCCCATGGTCAAAAGGTGGGCTGTATGTATTCCATAATGGGATAGCTCACTGTTCCCCATCTAGGCGGGACATGTTCTGGCAGTGAGTTATCTGTGACTACCAACATTCTGTGATACCAAAGAATGATTTCATGTAATTCATATATATATATCTTTTTTTTTCTGAGGAGATCAGCCCTGAGCTAACATCCATGCCGATCCTCCTCTTTTTGCTGAGAAAGACTGGCCCTGAGCTAACATCCGGCCGATCTTCCTCCACTTTATGTGGGACGCCTCCACAGCATGGCCTGACAAGCGGTGCGTCTGTGCGCCCCGGGATCCGAACCCGAGCCGCCAGCAGTGGAGTGCGCGCACTTAACCGCTGCACCACGGGGCCGGCCCCATGTAATTCATATTTTTGTCCTGTTCTTGTATCTTACAAGTGAACAAAGAGCACTTGGGGTTTGTGAGTTTCAATGTGCCAAGTTTTAAGATTTGGGGACTTAGATGAGAGTTCTCAAAAGCAAGGGGCAGCTCTTGTGCCTGAGCCATTGAGCCCAGCAGCGAATGCTTCTCTTCTTGATGTGCAGACCCCCAGAGAGCCCTCAGCAGAACAGAGGGCTCTGCCCAGTGCTGGGTGCAAACTCTGAGGACCATTTGCTATGAAGAGTTCACCTGGTTTAAAATTTTGATGGACACAGCAAACTTTTTTGGATTCAGTGAAGGTACCTAAATAATAACAACTAACATTTTTAGAGCAAACTCCTTTAAACATGTTACCTGTGATCCAGAATATCGTGTTCTTCCTTACCAGAGACAGTATTTGGTTTATGGAAACAGTGGCTCCTGGCCTGCACTTCCCAACTGTTGCAAATCTTATTTCTGTAAGGTGCTTCTGTCCCCTCCTTGTCAGCATTGTCCTTTCAAACGGGAACTTCCCGAAAACTCACCTCTCCTTTTCCTCAAACCAGATGGTGTGTGGTAAATGAAGGGGAAAGGAAGAGAGGAAAGATCTATTGTTTTGAGGCAGCTTCTAGGGGCCTGAATCTCAAGGTCACTTTTGGCAAGTGATTATTGACCCATCAGGCCCCTCCAACACTCAGCAGAGGAGGAAGTTATTGAAGAAAGGGCTTCTGGAGGCAGCCACACTACAGACACCACTTCAGAAACTCCTCACGTTTGCCTCCAGGAAGACTCTTCTTATAGAAAGTGTGGCCCAAATCACAGTTTGGAAAACATGGTCAAGGTGGCAAGCAATTACTGCTGGGAGGGAAGGAGATATATTGTGTGGCTGTTAGTGCCAGAGAGAACCAGGCAGAGAACCAGGCAAGATTCTGTGCCTCTCAGAGTGGCAGAGTTTTCATCTGAAAATGGGGATAGTATTGTGAGAATTAAATGTGTGAATGCATGCAGTGTGAGCACAACAATTTCATTCTGTGAGCAGTCACCCTTTCCCCTTCTGAGGAAATGGCAGCTCCTGGAGTGGGAAGCTGATAAGATTCTTTGCTAACCCAGGGGGCTGACAGGAGGAACCCTCTGCTCCCCCAGGTGCCTGGACAAGGGGCTTGGTAATGTGGCATTCCACAATAGAACACCCTGAAGTTGACCCAAGGCATCACTCAGATTATATACTTCCCACATTCCTCCCCCAGTGAAGGAGATCGGATTCAAAATCACACTTAATTTTGAGATGCAGAGGTAAACATAGACACAGGGAAGCCTGTGTTTGATGACGAGAGTTTTGCTGTCCCATGCAGAATGCTGGGAGAGTGTATCAGCCAGGCTGAAATCTCAAAGACATCTGAATGTAGGTAAGGAACATAGGCGGCCAAAAGGAGGTGGCTAGAGGTTAGAAGTGGCCAGAGATCTAAGGTGATCTGGGCCATGCTGGTTTGGTGTCTCCCTTTGTCCCCACACAATTTCCATTTTTGGTTGTAGAGACAAGGATCAAACAGATGGTGAGCTCACTCTAAGTGGAAATTCACATCAGCCAGGTTGAGGCATCTGCTCTAAAGACCTCACCATGTCAATTTGAGGCCAGTTGAGGCTAGCCAAGAATGCCTGGCTTCCAATATGTGGTGGTTTTAAAATATGTCAGCAAATTATTTGACATTCCTCCTTTTAAAATGTAGAACTTGGGCCAGCCCCGTGGCTTAGCGGTTAAGTGCGTGCGCTCCGCTACTGGCAGCCCGGGTTCAGATCCCGGGCGCGCACTGATACACTGCTTCTCCGGCCACACTGAGGCCGCATCCCACATACAGCAACTAGAAGGATGTGCAACTATGATATACGACTATCTGCTGGGGCTTTGGGGAAAAAAAAAGGAGGAGGATTGGCAATAGATGTTAGCTCAGAGCCGGTCTTCCTCAGCAAAAAGAAGAGGATTAGCGTGGATGTTAGCTCAGGGCTGATCTTCCTCAAACACACACAAAAAATAGATAAAATAAAATAAAATAAAATAAAATAAAATAAAATAAAATAAAATAAAATAAAATCTAGAACTTAATTCTCCTCCCCTTGAATGTGGGCCAGGCTTATTAACTTGCTGCCAATGAACAGAAAGGGATAGAAGCAACAGTTTATGACTTCTGCGACTAGGACATAAAGGGTATTGTGACTTCCTCCTTGAATTCCTCCTCTTCTGGGGGAAGCTGGCTGCCATGTCATGAGGACACTCAAGTAGCCTATGGAGACTATGGAGAGAAACTGAGGCCTCCTTCTAACAACCAGAACCAATTTGTTATCCATGTGAGTGAGCCGCCTTGAAAGTAGATTCACCAGCCCCAATCAAACCTTTAGATGACTATAGCCCTGGCCAACACCTTGACTCAACCTTATGAGAGACTTCAAGTCAGAACTGATCAGCTTAGCTGCTTCTGAATTTCTGACCCATAGATGATAATAAATGTTTATTATTGTTTTAAACTACTAATTTTTGGGATAATTTATTACACAGCACTAGATAACTAATACACTGTAGTACCCAAACCACTGATCTCTTTGGTGCATACACATTTAGGGTTGTTATGTCTTCTTGGCGGATTGACCCTTTGATCATTATATAATGTTCGTCTCTGTCCCTGGTAGTTTTCTTTACTCTGAAGTTGACTTTATCTGATATTAACATAGCCTCTTCTACTACTTTATTTTGGTTAGTGTTTGCACGGTAAAATTTTTTGGCCATCTTTTTACTCTCAACCTACATGTATCACCATATTTAAAGTGAGTTTCTTATAGATTGCATGTAGTTAAGTCATTTTTAAAATCCACTCTGCCATAGGGCCGGCCCCGTGGCTTAGCGGTTAAGTGCGTGCTCTCCGCTGCCGGCGGCCCGGGTTCGGATCCCGGGTGCGCACCGAGGCACCGCTCCTCCAGCCATGCTGAGGCCGTGTCCCACATACAGCAACTAGAAGGATGTGCAGCTATGACAGACAACTATGTACTGGGGCTTTGGGGGAAAAATAAATAAATAAAATCTTTAAAAAAAAAAAAAAAAAAAATAAAAAAAAATAAAATCCACTCTGCCAATCTCTGTCTTTTAATTGGTGTATTTAAACCACTTCCATTTAATGTAATTATTGGTAGGTTTAAACCTACCATTTTATTTTTTGGTTTCTGTTTGTTCTCTCTGTTTTTCATTTCTGCTTTCCCTTTTCCTGCCTTCCTGTGGGTTACTTGAACATTTTTTAGTATTCCATTTTGACATTTCTACAGTGTTTTTGAGTGTATCTCTTTGTTTAGCTTTTTCAGTAGATGCTTTAGGGATATATATCAAAGGCTACTGGTGCTGATGTTTTACTAGTTAAATGTGTAGAAATATTACTTCCCTTTATGTCACTTTACCATCCCCATTTATAATTGTCTTAAATATTTCCTCCACATTCATTGAGAATCACATTAGATGGTGTTATAATTTTTCTTCAACTGTCAAACATAATTTTAAATATTCAAGAGGAGAAGGAAAATTTATTTTTTCCAATATTTTTGCTCTTAGCATATTCTTCCTTCTTAATGTTCTAAGATTACTATTTTATCATTTCTTTTCTGTTTAGAAAACTTTCTTTAGCCATTCTTTTAGCATAGGTCTATTGGTGACAAATTTTTTTAGTTTTCCTTCATCTGAGAATATCTTGATTTTTCCTTTATTTTTGAAGGATATTTTTGCTAGATATAGAATTCTGGGTTGACAATTCTTTTCATATGGAACTTGAAAAATTGTCGTGCCACCTCCTTCTGTCCTCCATGGTTTCTGATGAGGAATTTGCTGTCATTCTAATTGTTTTTCCCCTATAGGTAATACATTGTTTCTCTGACTGCTTATAAGTATTCAGAAGTTTGACTTTGATGTGTCTTGACTTGGATTACTTTGGGTTTGTCCTGTTTGGGTTTTGTTTAGCTTCTTGAATCTGTATGTTTTGCGAAATTTGAGAAATTTTCAGTCATTCTTTCTTTGAAGACTTTTTTAGCCCCGCCCTCTTTCTCCTTTTCTTCTGGGGCTCCCTTTCCCCCCCTTATATCCAGGGAAAGGGATTTGGAGAAGACACTAATGTTAGATCATTTATTATAGTCCCACATGTCCCTGAGGCTCTGTTTACTTTTTTCCCCAGACTATTTTCTCTCTATAGTTTAGATTGGGTAATTTCTCTTGTTCCAGCTTCAACTTCACTGATGCTTTACTCTGTTTTCTCCATTCTGCTGTTGGGCCCATTCACTGAATTTTTAAAAATTTCAGGTACTATATTTTTTACTCATAAAATTTCTAGTTGTTCTTCTTTATATTTTCTATATCTTTTCTGAGACTTTCTATTTCTTCCTTTGTTTTGTGCATTTGTAATTGCTCACTGAAGCATTTTTATTGTGGTTTCTTTAAAATCTTTGTCAGTTAATTCTAACATCTATGTCATCTTGGTGTTAGCATCTGTTGATTGTCTTATCATTCAGTTTGAGATCTTCCTGTTCTTGGTATGAAGAGTGATTTTTGATTGAAGCCTGGACCTCTGGGAGATTATGTTATGAGGCTCTGGATCTTATTTAAATCTTGCATTTCAGCAGGCATCCTCTGACACTGCTTCAGGAGGTGAAGGGGGATGCTGCCTGGTTACTTCCAGGTGGAAAGCCAGGTTCTTCACTTGGCCTTCTTTGACACCAGGGCTAGGAGGAGCTCTGTGTTATTGCTGAGCAGGGATGGGAGTTCAGGCTCTCCACTAGGCTTCTACTCATATCATCCTGGCTAGGAGGGATGCCTTATTACTGCCAGGTGGTGGTGAAGGTCCAGACTCCCTATGTGGCCTCCACAGACACCACAGGGAGAAGGAGGGTTCATTGCTGCCTGGTGGGGATGAAAGTCCCTGCTCCCCACTTGGTCTTCTCTGACACCTAGTGAGGGTGTTGGCGGGCACCATGTTATAACCTGACATAGGAGGAAATCTAGGCTTCCCCACTTGGCTTTTGCTGCCGGGGATGAGGGTGGGGCTGCTCTTTTGTTTGTGGGGTTTGGCTGGAGTAGTGTTGTTATTGTCTAAGAGTCTTTTGCCAGGCTGTCTCTTTCCAGGTCCTTTGGCCAGAGAGAGCAGACTTTTCTTGATATGTTTTTTTTGTCTGTGTCTATCAGTGTTTCTGGGAGGGCAGCTTCTCCAATATCCAGTCTGGGATATAAAAGGCAAAAAAGAAACCCTGGAACTCAGCACCCTGTCATTCCTTTGGTCCTGAGTTCCTTAGTTAGTTTGCTATCTTCTCTCCACTTTTATAAGCCTTCTTATGTTTGCTTTACATATAATGTCCAGGGTTTTAGTTGTACTTAGTGGGAAGAATAGAGAAAAGTATGTCTACTCCATCTTCCTGGAAGTATAATTCTTCAGATCTCTCTGAAGAGAGTTTGATAATTTTCTAAGACATTAGGCTTCTGACAAAGCTGAGGGACACACCTCATTAATTCTATGATTAAAGCAAACATCTCTGACTCCTGGGCTCTAGAAGCTCTTTTGCCAACATCACAGCCTACCTGTGTCGTTATTAATGATGTCCACTAATAAATGCAGTCTCTGATTCATCTTTGTTCCCCATCCTCATCTCTCAGGGCTCAGCATAGTGTCTGACACAAAAGATTGTTCCAGCTTTAATAATAACTACCATTTATTAATTGCATATTATGTGCTGGACACTTAATATAAATATTTTGAATTTGTCAGAACAACTCTGTGAGGCAGATATTATTATTCCTATTTTATAAATGAGGAATGTGAGGCTCAGAGAGGTTAAGGGAAGGAAACCAGCCTGAGAGGGACTGAATGGCCAGCCAAAGCCACCCAGATGCGGCAGAGGTGTGAACACAGGCTTGCCCCATTCACTGCTATTGCTCTTTATGCCTTGCCTTCCTTCTTAGATTGTCTACAACAACTATACCCAGATCAGCCAGCTGCCTGACTGGGCCAGAGACTGGGGCCCCCAAAGCATTGCTTCTAAAAAAAAGAAGATGTAGTCTGGGGATGCTATCAGCAGTTGAAGACTTTACTGCCAGAAGAGGAACTCATACAGGAACCAAAGGGGTGCATTCTAGAATATCTAGTAATTCTGGAGAAGTGGTTACACATTAAGAGAGCAGGTTCTAGACCAGAATTCCTGAATTCAAATCCTGGCCAGGCCACTTAACTCACTGTGTGACTTTGGGCAAATTACTCAATTGCTCTGTGCCTCAGTTTGCTCATCAGTAAAATGGGAACAATAATAATAGTACTGACATCACAGGGTGGTTATGAGGATTAAATAAATTGTTACACACACAGCACTCAGAACAGTGCCTGGCACATAGGGAGCACTCAGCAAATGCTGCTATATATGGAAAAGAAAGAATACTGAAAGATAAATAAGACACAGCTCTGTAAACAAGAGCATCCAGTCAAGAGAGGGGAAAGTGACCTGGGGACCAGAGGGGCAGTAAATAACTCAGTCTGAATGCAAGGAGGGCAATGGGACTTCTCTGCAGAGGCTCAAGTCTCACATGGTGTGTAGGAATTAGCCAGGTGGGCTGGCAGAAAGCGGGGATCTTCTAGGCAGAGGCACTGGCTGGAATGGAGACCCAGAGGCTGGGAAGCCTTAGACTTGAGTCTGGGATAAGGCATCCTGGGAGAAGGAAGAGGAAGGAGAGAGGCCTGGAGGGAGGAGACCACTGTTTTCTGGGGAGACCTGCCCCAGTGAGAGAGACATGAGTCTTTTTAGTGTCTCAGGCCTTAGTCACTTCCCACCCCTACCAAGAGCAGGAGCTCCGCCCCTCAGGCCTGGAGAAGAGGCCAGACTTCTCTGGGCAGCTGAATGGCCCTCAGGATTTTATGGTCCCTGAGACTTCCAGCTGGAGATCTCATTTCCACAAGCATCAGGGTTGCTTTTTGCACTGTTAATAAAAGATGTGTTTAGGTGACACCTGAGTGCGGGTGAGGTTCTGTTAGAGTGACAGTTGGAAGGAGGAAGAACCTGTCCCTGAGGGATCAGGAGAAGAGACTCAGAAAAGGGGGGCTGGGAAGGAAGACAGCCACTGCCTGGAGCTGTACCTACTGCCCAAACTGTAGCCACTCCCACGTGTGACGTTTTAAATGTAAACAAATTAAAACAAAAAATTCAGTTTCTCAGTTGCACTAACTACTTTTCAAGTACAAGCCACGTGTGCCCAGTGGCTGCTGCATTAGACAGGGCAGATTTAGAGCATTTCCATCATCCCAGAAAGTTCTGCTGGTCAGCACTGGCCTGGAGGCACTGCAGGGAGCATTTCTTCCTGCAGCCTCATAGGAGACAAATGTACTAATTTGCAGGGCAGTGGAGTAAGCTCTATTTACCAGAACCCTTGTCAGGGTCTGCACTGTGTTTGTGCAGCCAGCATCTTTGCTGTGCCTCTGGGGTGCAAACTGTGAGGCTGAACATGTCAAATGGCTGCCATATTGTTCTACATAACAGAAGGGGGAGGCATTTGATTTGAGCAATGAGGAAACTCAGGTGTGAGAGGAGCCAGGGAAAATGGCTTTATAGAGAAGGAAGGGGAAAGGGAATGTGGCAGAAAAACGCAGGAGGACTTGGGGGAAAATGGTAAGGTTGGAAGGGAATTTTTTAGTAGAAAACCAAAAGTTAAGTAATGTGACTCCTTTTTAAGTTGATTTATTAGGAGGTCATTCCAGTGCTAGGCAATATTATTAGATGCCTGTGGATTAGGTAGGGAGCATAGAATGTTCATCAAATATTCCAACTTTTTTTTTTTTTTTTTTTTTTTTACTTTGTCCTTAAGATTTATGCCCAGTCTCCTGATGGCATTATAGTATTTTGGTGGTGAACATGATGTAATCTATGCAGAAATAGAAGTACAATGATGTAGACCTGAAATTTTTACAATGTTATAAACCAATGTGACTCTGCCCTTATCTCAAAACTACAGCAGAGACTCAAGAATGATAAAATGCTTGTTGTGCGAGGCTTTTGTATGGAAACCACAGGAGTGGCTGGGCTGAAAACAGGAGTTAGGGGCCTGGGTGCGAGGCTGGAACAACATTCATGGAGCATGACTGCAAGCTTGGCCCTGTGTTAGGTATTTGGGACATGAGAGTAGCTCAGACAGTCCCTCTCCCTGTTCTCCACACTGTAAGTAGGAGTGTGCTACACAAGGAGAGATTCTGGTGCTTAAAGAACATGAGAGAGGTCTGAACTTGTTGAAAGGCATGTCTGTGTCGGGTTACGAGGGAGGAAGAGAAGCCACCAGATGAGATGGGGGCGCGAGACAGAAGGGGCGCTCAGGCAGTGGAAGGGTTGGGCACAGGCTAGAGTGTTATGATCCTCCATCTCTCCCTCCAGGCCCTGCTCCGTGCTGGCCGACAGCAGGGCCTCAATCAACAATCACTGCTCATGCCTGTCTTGGCTCTAACACCCCACCACCACCCTGTCCCGGTGCTGTGCTTGTTCTGGGGACAGAAGGGGACCAAAGCAGAGTGGGAGGGTGAATCCTTTGGGGCAGAGAGGAAGAAGGGACTCCCACACCCATCAGAAGGAGTGGAGACTTTTGGACATCGAGAGGCCCTAACCGCCCACCACCTGCTCACCTGAGCTCCCGAAGCTTCTTCGCCATGGGCCAGGGCTTGCTCCGCATGGTGGCAATGAGCTTCTTCTTGTCTTCTACCTGCTCCAGGATCTGGGCCAGTTCCTCCTCAGACAGAGACTCCCCACCAGTGGCGCTGGAGGCCAAGGAGGACGATCTGGAGGCAGAGCCAGAGTGGAGCAGAGGAGAGTGAAAAGAAGGCAACTGTCCTCAGGTGCTCTGTGGAATGCAGAAGAGCCCACGGGCAAGACATGTGGGCTATGCTCCCCGATGCTCACAGCTCCCACCACCGCTCACAGGCCTGCCCCTGCTCAGAAGCTCTCAGCGACACCCGCCACCTGTCAGAAGAGGCCACAACTCTGTCCTGTAGCCCAAGGTATCGGGAGGGCTGCCTGCCCAAACTTAATATCTCTGAGTCCTCCCCATACACCACACTCTAGTGCAGTGCTGCCCAATAGAAATATAGCGCAAGACACTTATTATAATTTTAAATTTTCTAGTAGCCATGTTAAAATTGTAAAAGGAAATGAATAAAATTAATTTTAATAATACATTTCATTTAATTCAATATATTAAAAAATTATAATTTCAACATGTAATCAATATAAAAATTATTAATGAGACATTTTACATTCTTTTTGTACTGTCTTCAAAATCTGGTGTTCATCTTGTACTCATTGTGTGTGTCAATTCAGACATTGAATTTTCATTGAACACATTTGATCTGTATTTGGATTTCATAAAATTTATAGTTAAAAAAGTAGATTCACATACCCAAATTGTTTTAGATATCCCTAAAAGTTTCCCAGTAAATGAATCAAGTAGCAGAATATCATTTTCCTTTGACATTTGCATCTGCATTGACAAAATTACTTTGTCTTTTTTTTTTTTTAAGAAGATACTTTGGCTTCAAAGTTAAATCAATTTCAAAAGTATATCTATCTGTCCAACTTAAGTAAATTCACTAACTCTTGTGTCAACTCAATAGTATTAACACTGAATTAAATTAAATTGAATTAGAAATTCAGTTCCTCAGTCACACTAGCCACGTTTCAAGTGCCCAACGTGTGTCTGGTGCCTATTGTACCGGACAGCACAGCTGCAGAGAACTTCCAGCTGGAAACCCTGCCGTGTGACGACCCTCACCATCTCACAGACAATACTATGTGCTCAGCTGCCACGACATCCAAGTTCTTGTGTGTGCCCCTCACAGCCTCCTTCATTCATACAAACAGTGACTCTCAGCTGAGTAAGATGGCAGCTGACAGGGGCATGGGGGTGGGGGGTGAGGGAGCGGCTGGAGAAGGGACTGGACCTGGGCTGCCTTCTTAGCAAGTTTCACAAATGGAAATAACAGGATGTGGGCTTGGGTAACCATAGGTTTCAGCAGCCTCCGTAAGTTTTAGCTTCTGATGAACTCCTGAGGAGCAAAGGAGAATTCACAGGAGGGAGGTGGAGAGGAGGGTCCCTAGCCCTTGAATGCAGGAAAGCCTAGAACATGGGGATTTTTTGCCACACCTCATGCACACCCCATGACATCTGCCTTTGGGTCTTTGCATAGGCTGTTCCCTCAGTCTCAGGGTGCATTCCATCATTGCTTGTTCAAATTCCATCTGTGATTCAAAGCCTTGTTGAAATGCTTACCTTCTCCATGGAGGAACTCGGATACCCCAGTGCCCCACCAATCAGTGCTTCATCAGATCCTTCCTCGTATACATATTGCTTTACGCTTTGCCCTTATGATGACTGATCCCCATGTCCTGTCTCCCTTGCTAGAGTGTCAGCATCGGGGGGACAGCACTGAGTCTTTTTCATCTCTCTATGTCCTGCTATGGCATTTAGCTGAAAATGGCATGAATGAGTGCTTGTCTGTACCCCTTACTTTGCATCTGCCATCCAGACACCTGTGGTCCGTTTAGGAGGCTGCAGCCTCCCTCTAAAGTTCAGGACACTTCAGGCCCATCAGCGATGCATTCAAGTTCTCTTTAAGTTGCTAAGGGCACTGTGCATCCTTTACCCCTTTAGCTTGAGTCCAGGGACAATCAGACAGTGGACAAAAGCCCTAACCAAGCTGGAGATGGCTGACATGGGTCACAGAAGAAATCAGTGGCCCCTTTTGAGGGTCTCAGTTCTCCCTCTGTAAAGGTGGGGAGGTACGGTGAAATACCCCACCAGTGTGGGCAAAGAAGATTTGTTAGAACCAGGTGGGAAGGAGCAGCAACTCTTTACCATAATTCCAACACATCCAGCTGCTTTAAAATCCTCCCCACTCTTTATCAATTGGGATTCTTAAACATCCTGAGAAGGGAGTGAAGCAAAAAAGGGAGGCAATGAGAGAGAGAGATGTCCCATCTAAATTGGTAGCAAAACATGGAACTAAAATCCTGACTGCTGATTCCATAAGCTAGCTCTGTCTGCTACCCCATGTGTGCTAGTGCTAATGGAACAAAGGAAACAAGACAAATAAATCAAAGCCCCAGATTCTAGAATTTCAGAGCTGGTGGAACCCTTGAAGGTCTTCTAGATCAATGCCACATTTCACAGAGGAGGACCCAGGTCCAGATTGGAAAATGGTGTGCTTAAGCCCTATGCTGATTCCTAAGTCCAATTTTGCTCACTTCTCTCAGCTCCTCTTCAAGAGCTGTGGTGAGTGACCAGCTGAAATTCAGGAGACCTTGGATCTTGTCCCACCTGTTGCAATGTCACCTCTCCACTCAGAGCTTCCACCTGCACGCTTCTGACATGAGGCCTTGAGCTGCGCATGCCCAGTGGCCACTCCACCTGTGGTGCCAGTGATCCTCCTGGTTCTGCCCCAGCTGCAGAGAGCTGGGCAGTGGCAAAGGCAGGGGCAAAGAGAAGCAGAAGGAGAGAGCAGGGCAGCCTATTCACCTGGGAGGGGACATCTGCCCCTCATTAGGGCAGGGAGAAGGGCCGGCAGGAGAGGGAAAGCGCGGACTGAAAACGTGCCTGAATCAGAGTCACAACACACCTGTGTTTCTTCAGCCCCTTCCACATCTCCTCCTTCCCCGGCACCTCCTTTTCCTTCTTTGGGGGTGCTCTCTTCTCCTTGAAGGAAGGCCTCCTGTCCTTCTTCCTTCTCCCCCGGGAGGGCCTGTCTGCCGTGCTCGGCTCCGGTTCCCCCAGCTCCTCTCGGCGTCTCCTGCGCTCTGCCTGCTTCTTCGCGGGAGACCCCGGCTTTGGGCTGCTACCGGCCTGCTCCTTCCGGCCAGGAGGTGCTCCGCGCCTGCCGGGCGCACCCTCAGCTTTGGGAGCCGGCTTCCTCGAGGGTCTCCTCCCGGACCCGTCACCTGCAGGGGCAGGAAATGGACAGTTCTGACCTCACTGTCTGGATCCCAGGCAAGTGCCCCCAGCTGTGAGAAATCAGATGTCCAAGACGCTTCCTGGAGCTTCTTGGCTCCAAGGACCACCTCTTTCAGAGTCTCTGGTCTAGGATGAGAATTACCATCTCCCTCCTCTGACTGGCTGGCACTCCCACACTCTAGGGAGTAAAGATCTAGGCACATGCCTTTCCTCCTCTCAGATGTTCAGTTTCTTGGGGTGAGAGCTGAGTCATCTCCTGACCCCCAGGGCCAAGGCCAAGCATGGGCCTCTTTTTGGTAAGGCCGGACCACTGAGACAGGAGGTGCCGGGCTGGCTCCATTCTCCAGGGGCTGCCCCCTCATGCAGCCCTGTGTGGCATGAGGGAAGGGATGGAAGGCGAGAGCAGCCGAGCAGGTTCTGTTTCTCAACACTGCCTGAATTTTTTTTTTAAACCATGACTTATAGCATTGGCAAATGGCTTAGTTGAGCAGAATCTACTCAACAGTGTGAACTTTCCCAAACAGTTTGCCCAACAGCTAGTTTAAGCACAACTATCTGTACAGGCATTTACAAATTAAATGCAGGAAAAATTATAATGAGATTCTGGTACTAATAACCAACCTCTCCACCACTTACTAGCTGGGTATCTTTGAGAAAGTCACTTAATCATCTCTAACATTTATCTCTGTGACCATAGATAAACTGTGTAACTTTTCTGCACCTCAGTTTCCTCATCTGTAAAATGGCTCTAGTAGCCCCTCTTCCCCATATGGCTACATGGTTGGGAGGGTTAATTAAAAAGAGTAAAGGATTTGGCCCAGGGGAGGTACTCAACAAAGGCTCTTTCCTCTCCTGCCTCCAGCCTGCCTTGCCACTTTTGCCCTCTGAGGCCCTGTGTCAGAAGTGGGTGTTGCCTGGAACCCGATCTGGCTGCAGAACACTTGTTCTCACTGTCTACAGTCTGTGTCCCCCATCCCCCGACCCTCGCAGCTAGGCTTTTCTGCCATGACCAGGCAGATTTCCCCAACTGCACTGTGAGAACTGAAACTTTGGGCAGAGCAGGGTGGGGTTTTGCCCCCCACCATTCCCAGCAGCAGTCCCATCAGTGATGAAGTCTGGGCCATGGAGTGCCAGGTTCCCAAATTCTCGCCTCTATCCTACTCCTTATTCAGTCTCCTCCCAAGCTTGTGCGTACAATGTAGTGGTCACAGAGAGCTTTCCTCTCTGCTTCTCTGACCCTTGAGCTTTAGTTCTGAGGAGCAAGCCACCCTGTGAAACAGTAACCCAAACTGGTTGACGGCTGGTGTGGATGAATTTGGGCAGACTGAGCTGGGGATTCAGAGTCTGGATGTCTAGGCCTGAAGCCCAGTTCTGCTGGTTATTACCTGGGTAACTCTGGGCAGGTTGCTTATTCTCTCTGAGTCAGCTTCCTCTTGGGTACTCAGTATGTGCTGTTGGCGGTCTGCCAACAGATAGATCCCCGTTACCTGGCCGCTGCATCATCCCCTAGCTGCTGTGCATGTTGGCTTTAACAGCTTACAGCTTCTCCCTTCTCTAGGGAGCCTTGGTTTATGGGAACCGTCTTGTTGGGAAATGCCTGGGAGTTTACATCCCTCTCCTCTCCTTGAGTCAGCCCACAGCCAACTACCAACTGATATAGGGGGTACAAAAGTCCACTCCTCCTGACTCAAGGCAGAGCAAGTATGTGGTTCACTCATGCTCCAGAGCTCCCTATGGGATCAGGCCACAGCTAGACTCCAGCTGAACACACATGCTTGCTCAGCTCCTTCCCTTTCCCTGTCTTATTTCCCTCACTCCTTGTCTCTTAGAGCCGCCCTTGACAAATCACATGCACAAGACTCCCCACCTCAGGCTCTGCTTCCGGGGCACCCAATATATGTATAGGCACCTATCTCAAGGTGTTGGTAGGGAAATCCAACTTAGATAACACCTGTGCAAGTGTGATGTAAGCTGGAGCATGCTGGATTTAGTGAATGGAATTTGCTTTGAGGTTCAAAGAGAAACTACCCAAAGTTCTCTTCTTGTATCTCAAACCAGGATATTGGTAGCATATTCAAACAGACAAGGTGTTTACCTGCATGGCTGACTGAGTTGGCCAAAAACTCAAAGGATACACATTTGTCCTTTTATTCATTAACTCATTCACCCATACAAAAACATTTATTGATCATCTGCTAGACATTGTTCAGGTATAGGGCTACAGAAGTAAATGAGACTGATGAGATTCTTTCCCTCATCAAGTTTTGAGTTAGTGGAAGAGATAGAGTGTGATCAATTCTATGATCCAAGCAGCACAGGGTGGACTTCACCCAGACTTAAAGAAGGCATTCTGAAGGAGGAAACTTCTAAGCTGAAACCTGAAAATGGAGTGTGGGGGTATGTGGTAAGTGGGTATCAGTCAGGGTTAGATAGCGCGTAGGTGTGGGGTGGAGGGTAGGCTACCCTCCACTAATTAGTGGGTAGGTAATGAGTGAGTGTGGAGCAGGGGTAGATACCAAGTGGGTGTGGGGAAGGGGGCTTCTAGGACACAGGACTTACCATTTTAACACTGGGACAGTTCCAGGCCAGGGATTGAGGGGTTTTCCAGAACATGGAGCTTTCAATGCTAAAACTGGTAAAGTCCCTGGCAAACCAGGACAAGTTGGTCACCCTAGCTGCAAGTGGGAAGAGCCCCTGGAAAAGTTCTAAGCAGAGGTGACATGACAAGTTTTGTGCTTTTATAAAGGTCCCATTCAGTCATTCAAACTCCCTTGATAAAGATACTTAAAGAAATTGTAAACACAGTAAACTGTAAAGGACATTGGAAAAAATTGCCCTGCCTTGGCTAAGAAGACAAAGAAAATATGTAAAAAATGAAATGATTGGATTTCTGGTTTCTACTCCAACATGTAAAGAGCTTGGAAGTCATCATCCCTATCCTAACAACAAGAAAAGAGCTGAAAAAAACTGAAAAACAACTCATCTTAGATCCATTAGAGAATTGAATTCATAGGATAAGCTACTTCCCCCAAAACTGGAGAGAGAGGCAGAGAATCATAGCTTATCTGGAGCAGAAGCTCTTCATAAGAGCCAGTACTGCCAGTGTTTTAAGGGGTACTCAGGACTTATTTTAACCAGGTATGGTAAGACACTCAGACATGGAAATGATTGCTGTGAAGGAAGAGGTTTACTGTACTCACAAATCCCTAGAAACAGGAGGCATACTACACCATGCCATGTAGAGACACATGGAGAAGCACCAGGTTCAGTCAGGAGGCAGAGGGAGAGAGGGAAAATGTGGGCAAGAGTCTTTACTGTGGTTTCTGAGGGAAGGAATGGGTGAAGCAAGGTAAACAGGGTTATTAGGGTTGGCTAGTTTGAATAATTTCAGTGGGCTCTAGGGCATAGGGGCCATCCTTAGTTGTCTGGTACCTGGCCCTGGGGTTATGAGGGCAAGTGGGATAGTAGCCCATAGTGTGAGACCGTTAAAGGAGGTGGTTGGGGTATGAGCTTTGGGTTGGTTGGTTTGCATGTGAAAGGCACACTTGCAGGTGAGTTGTTTGCTGTTTCTAGGAGTTAACTAAAACTGGGAGAGGAGTCCCTCCAAGGTCAGCAGGGCCCCAAGATGCCAAAGCATCAGAATATAGAAAATAAAAGTCATGGTTAATATAGATAGGAACACAAGCTATAATCAATGAGTTGCTGGATGCTCAGTGTGGACTAGCATAAGAGTTAAAATCTATGGGGGCCCAGTTTGGAGGACCCTACACTTTCATGAGTTTTACCTCCAGGAGCCCTACCAGGTTCTCACTGTGAAGATTAGAGGAAAATCTCTGGTGCTTCCAGCAGGGGGAGGGGAAAGTAACCATTTTGAAATATGAAAAGAAACCTAGCGCGTCCTGTTCTCCTTAACCAAAGGTCTGTCCTCAAGAGAAACTATTATACCAGAGTAAGCCTAATTGACTGGAGGTTACCAGCCTAACTGACCTAGAGGAAGGGAAATACCCAACTCCAGCCACATCTAGCCTTCCTGTCTCACCTAAGGGGGAAGGGGGGAAGTGTAAGAAGCACTTGTAAATGTCATGTTCTAGAGGCACAGGCTCACTGAAAGACTGAAACCAATCATAGGATTATAGAACACTTCCCCTGCCCCTGTACCTTACCACCACATCAATAGGGCTTCTGTATAATAAAAGGGGATGACAACTAAAAGAGCTGCAAGGCCCAGGCTCTGAGAAAAGGAGTTTTTAGGAAAGCTCAAAAACAGCAAGGAGATAAGAACAAGGTCACTAAAGAAAATTGAATCCTCTGACACCTATAGCTACAGCAAACAGTAAACACAGCCTAACTTCTAGCCAGATAAACAAAACCTCACACTAAAGGCCAATTTACCTCAGTTCCTTTTACCCAGCACATCATGTTGGCTTTCAACAAAAAATTACAAGGCATACTAAAGGCGAAAAACACAGTTTGAAGAGCAAGTATCAGAACCAGGCTCGGATATGGCAGAGTCGTATGGAATTATCATATCAAGAATTTAAAACAACAATGAATACCATGCTAACAGATCTAATCGAAAAAGTGGAAAACATACAAGAACAAGTGGGTAATGTAAGCAGAGAGATTGAAACTCTCAATCAAAAGAATCAAAAGGAAATGCTAGAAACTGAAAACACTGTAACAGGAATGAAGAATGTCTTTGATGGCCTCATTAGTGGACTGATCAGAGTCAAGGAAAGAATCGGTAGAGTGAAAGATATGTCAACTAAAACTTCCTAAACTGAAAAGCAAAGAGAAAAAAGAATGAAAAAGATAGAACAGAATATCCAATAATTGTGGGACAATTACAAAATGTGTAACATATGTGTAAGGGGAATACCAGAGAGAAAGGAACAGAAGAAACATTTGAAGTAATAATGGCTGAGAATCATCTAAAATTAATGACAGACACCAAACCACAGATCCAAGAAGCTCAGAGAACACCAAGCAGGATAAATGCCAAAAAATCTCCACCTAGGCATATCACATTCAAACGGCAGAAAATCAAAGACAAAGAGAAAATCTTGAAAGAAGCCAGAGGAAAAAAACTCATCTTCCTATAGAGGAGCAAGGATAGAATTATATTAGACTTCCCTTCAGAAACCACACAAGCAAGAAGAGAGTGGAGTGAAATAGTTAAAGTGCTGAAAGGAAAAAACCAGAACCTACCACTCTGTATTGTTGGGGAAGAGGGAGAATCCCTCTCTGCCCTTTCCCTTAAGGTTCTTATAGCTGGCCAAATAATTAAAAGACAGGTTAGCAGGAGAAAATAATACCAAGTTTAATAACATGTATACATGGGAGAAACCAGGGAAACTGAGTTTCTTAACAAAATGGCAAAGATTCTCATCTTAAATATTATCTTTAGCTAAAGACAAAGGAGAATGTTGGGGGTGGGGAGTTTGGGATTTCAGAGGGGAAGAAGACAATTCACATGGAGAGGGAAATGTAAATGTTTGTCAGACAATGCTTTGCAGGGCCGCCTATAGAGAATGTGGCCAGAGAGACAGAAACCACAGTAATCAAGAGTATGTAGATTTAAGTCCTATTCTTCCATCCTGATAAGAGTTTCCAGAGATAAGGTCATCCCCCGCCTCTTCCCAGCACACAGAGGGAGACACCTTTACAAATGTAAATGGTTGGTAAACAAAACTTTGAAAAGAATGGGCTTAGCAAGGACCCTGACCGTCAATCCACATCTAGAGTTAAATTCCTGTAGGCAGTTAGTGGGGGAGGTCAAATGTCCCTCAGAGAAAATAATCAAGGTAAAGAGATATATTTTGGGGCCAAATTTTGATCTCCCACAGTATCCAGCAAAATTATTCTTCATACATGAAGGAAAAATAAAGACTTTCTCAGACAAACAAAGATTGAGTCGACTTGTCTTGTAAGTAATGTTAAGTTCTTCAGAGCAAAGGAAAATGATATAGGTCAGAAACTTGGATCTATATAAAGAAAGAAAGAGCATTCGAGAAGGAATAAATGAAGGAAATATAAAATCTTTTATTTTTCTTACTTTTAACTGATCTAACAGATAAGAGTTTATTTAAAATAATAATAGCAACAATATATTGGATGATTATAGCTTATGGATAAGTAAATGAATGACAGCAATGTCAAAGGGACAGGAAGAAGGAATTGAGAACACTCTGTTATAAAGTACTTGCACTACCCATGAAGTGGTATAGTATTATTTGAAAGTGGACTTGGATTAGTTGTAAATGGATATTGCAAACTCTAGTGCAATCATAAAAAAAAGTTTATAAAGAAGGATAATTGATATGCTAAGAAAGAAGAGAAACTGGAATCATATAAAATGCTCAATCAAAACCACAAAGGCAGGAGAAGAGTGGAAGACAAAAATAGGAATAAAGAACAAGGCCAATGAATAGAAAACAGCAATAAATGTGGTAAATATTAATCCAACTATATCAATAATCACTTTAAACATCAATGGTCTAAATATACTAACTAAAGACAGAGATTGTCACAGTGGATTAAAAAAAAGACCAAACTATATGTTGTCTCCAAGAAATCCATTTTAAACATAAAGACACATAGATTAAAATTAAAGGGATGAAAAAAATATGCTATGCTAATGCTAACCAACACAAAGCTAGAGTAACTGTACTTATTTCAGACAAAGCAGATTTCAGAGTAAGGAAAATTATCAGGGACAAAGCAGAGCATTACATAATGTTAAAGAGTTAAGTTCTCCAAGAATACATAACAATCATTCATGTGTATGCACGCAATAGCAGATCATAAAAATACATGAGGCAAAAACTGATAGAACTGCAAAGAGAAATAGACAAATCCATTATTACAGCTGGAGACTGCAACACCCCTCTATCAATAATTGACAGATCCAGCAGGCAGAAAATCGGCAAGGACATAACTGAACTGAACAGCACCATCAATCAACTGGATCTAGTTGACATTTATAGAACACTTCATCCAACAACAGCAGCATACACATTCTTCTTGAGCTCACATGGAACATTCACCAAGATAGACTATATTCTGGCCCATAAAACATATGTTAACAAATTTAAAAAAAATAGGAATCATACAAATTATGCTGTCAGATCACAATGGAATCAAACTAGAACTTAAACCGAAAGACAATTGGAAAATACCAAAATATTCGGAGGTGAAACAGTACACTTTTATATAACACGTAGGACAAAGAAGAAGTTTCAAAAGAAATCAAAAGTACTTTGAACTAAATTTAAATGAAAATAGGACTTATCAAAATTTGTGGGATGCAGCAAAAGCAGTGCTTAGAGAGAAAATTATAACATTGAATGCATCCATTAGAAAAGAAGACAGACAAATTCAATAATCTAAGCTTCCACCTTAGCAAACTAGAAGAGAAGAGCAAATTAAATCCAAACTAAGCAGAAGAAAAGAAACAATAAAAATTAGAGCAGAGATCAATGAAATTGAAAACAGGAAAACAATGGAGAAAATATGAATCTAAAATCTAGTTCTTTGAAAGGATCAACAATATTGATAAGCCTCAGTCAGGCTAACCAAGAAAAAAGCAAGAAGACACAAATTACTAATATCAGAAATGAAAGAGGCATCATCACTATTGATCACATGGACATTAAAAGGATAATAAAGGAATATTATGAACAATTTGATGCTTATAAATTTGATAGCTTGGATGAAACAGACAAATTCCTAGAAAGATACAATATACTAAAACTCACACAAGAAGAAATAGTTAATATGAATAGGCCTATATCTATTTAAGAAATCAAATCAACAATTAATAACCTTCCAAAATAGAAAGTACCAGTCCCAGATGGTTTCACCAGTGAATTCTACCAAATGGTTAAAGAAGAAATGATACAATTTCTCTACAATATCTTCCAGAAAATAGAAGCAGAGAGAATACTTCCTAACTCATTTTAGGAAGCTTGCATTACCCCAATACAAAAACCAGAAAAAACATTGCACAGAAGGAAAATTACAGACCAATATCTCTCATGAACATAGATGCAAAAATCCTCAATAAAACATTAGCAACTTGAATCCAACATAGTATAAAAAGAATTATATACCACAACCAAGTGGAATTTGTTCCAGGTATATAAGACTCATTCAACTTTAGAAAATCAATTAATGTAATCTATCATATCAACATGCTAATGAAGAAAATCATATGATCATATCAATAGATGCAGAAAAAGCATTTGAAAAAACAGAACACCCATTCATGACGAAAGCTCTCAGCAAAGGAGGAATACAGGGGAACTTCCTCAACCTGATAAAGAATTTGTACAAAAAAACTATAGCTAACATTATACTTAAGGGTGAGGAACTTTCCCCCTAAGAGTGGGAACAAGACAAAGATGTCCCCTCTCATCTATTCAACATTGTACTGGAAGTCCTAGTTAATGCAATAAGACAAGAAAAGGAAATAAAAGGTATAGTGATTGGGAAGGAAGAAATAAAACTGTCTGTTCACAGATCATATCATTATCCATGCAGAAAATTCTCAAAGAATCAACAAAAATCCTCCTAGAACTAATAAGCAATTATAGGAATTGCAGAATAAACAGTTAATGTGTAAAAGTCCTGTATACCAGCAATGAGCAATTAGAAATTGAAACTAAAAACAAAACATTTTCATTAGTACCAAAACCCAAAATCCTTAAGTATAAATTTAAAAGAATACATATAAGAGCTATATGAGGAAAACTACAAAACTCTGATTAGAGAAATCAAAGATCTAAATAAATGGAGAGATATTCCATGTTCATGGATAGGAAGACTCAACATTATTAAGATGTCAATTCTTCCCAACTTCATCTATAGACTTAATGTAGTCCCAATCAAAATCCCAGTGAGTTATTTTGTGGATATTGTGTATGGGATGTGTATGTTTGCAGAAAGTTGTGTTATGTTTATTCATTAGTTCTGCTAGTCTAAAATGCTGATGTGTGACAGCTGACAATTATCCATCTTCCCAGTTTATTCTGTGAAATAGAAGTTCCTTTGGTTAAAAGTTATAATTAAATGAGACTCTATTATGATCAATCTTGACAGGCAAGTACCACTTTGTATGCAAAATAAAGAAATGTGTTTATATTAGAGGAAAAACTCTTTGTCCTAAAGTGAAATGACTGGTTATTGCAGAGTGAGAAGGACAATGGTGAAGGACAAAAGCTGAATGGATATAGAAATTAGCAGAAACTTCACGGAAAGGGAATTTTACTGGCCTTGGATTATAGATGTGCAAATAATGAGTCTGAAAAGCTATGAAATGTGTTAAAATCTTAAAAGCTGCTCAGTTTTGATGGGCTTGTTTCTGTTTATTTTTATCGTCTACTGTTTGTTGTCTTCACCTACAATATACGGGGTCCCCCCTCCCCTCCCCGCCACTAATCTGCCTATATAGCAAAGATTGTGTCTTCCCACAATAATTTTCTGTGTTTTGTGTTGGCTTTATTATGGCCTTGATTATTTAAGAAAACAAAGCTTCCTCACTTATGAACGAGCTAAGGTTCTTGGTAGGTGATCCTATCACCTTCTATGCTTATTTTTAAATGTTTTGTTCTCACTTTCAAATGAGTAGCCAAATATTGTTTCTAAGGCACCCATGATCCTATCCTGTGTGTTCAATTCTGACAACTTTTGAATTTTTTTTTGTTTCTAAGATTGACTTCTAAGTGTAAAATGAAGTATAATAATGAATAATAACTTTCAGTATGTCTTTTGTATCTAAAACTATCTTTGAGATTTCCCAGAGCGCCCCTGGTAAAATCAGAAAGACTTGTTCTTCTACCTTATAAAAAAGAGAGGTGCTGGAATCCATTAGGATTATTTGATATGTTACTGTTAAAGTTTCATGGGAAAAGTTGTCAAATGAGAAGAGATGCTTAGCCTTTTCTAAGTTAAACTTGTGTAGGTCAAATATTTAAATATTTCAGCAATTGTATGCTCTATGCGCAGTTCCTAAAGATTTATCAATGCCTTGCTGCCCATCATTTATTTCTATTTATCAGAGTCCTGGTAGTGTTTTCTTATGTTAGGCTACAGTATAATTATCAGTCATAATGCAGTTATCATTTAAAATGTTCATTTGGTAACAATCTTTTAAAATTTGAATCTAGCATCTTTTAGGGTAGTGCTTTTCAATTGGAGATTCACATCAGACTTACCTGTGGAGTTTTATTAAAATACACATGCTTAGGACCAACTCCGGACTTACTGAACCTTTTTACTTGATATTCTTGAAATATTTTCCTTATATGCTTGGTATGTTCTTGGCATGTTATGTATGTGTCTTTATCTAATTGTATGTTATACCTCAAGGTATTTTCTCTGTAAAGATTGTGTTTAACCGTCTTTATAAATTGGATGTAATATTCATTGTCCATAAAACACGCTGAATCATTACGTACATTGTGTCCAAAACTTTTAGATTGCCTTTATTATGCTTGTTTTGCATGCTACAGAAACGACCAAATTTCTTTGTCAGTTTCATTATTGTGATGAAATATTTCACTTTTGAAAGTTATCAGTAATAAGTTAACCAGAGCCATTTTAAATCTCTGTCACCTACAGATACTATTCTTTTTTTACCCCAAATCTTCCTTGAAACCTCAGCTGTAGGCCAGTTTTTATCTTCAACAAAGGACTGCCTCAGAACCCTGTTTGGAAGGATTCTGTTGGGCGCTGTTAACTAGCACACTAGTGAAACTCATAAGAGGTTGATTCTTGGATCCATGTCCTTCAACTAAAGAGACATAAACCGTCCTCAAATTACTGGAAGACCGTCCCTACCGGTGACTTCAGATGGAGGGTTCTTAGGAGCCCTTCGGGAGCAGACAGGCTTTGGATATAGACAGCTGTGCCCAAGATCCATGGAACAAGACTGCAGATTGTCACTTTAAATCCTACATTCCTCTGTTTTCTAGTCTTTTACCTTTCTTCTTTCCTCTCACTAACTTAAAGTTACTTTTAATTGTGCTACTTATAAGCCCCTATTTCTAATATTGCTGTTTGTATCCTTAATCACTCCTTGGTATGACTCCAGTACCCAGCTACAATTCACCCACGAACTGGCTAAAGTGCACATTTCCTTTGGGAACCACCCAGCTTCCTTTGGTCTCAGTTCCTTGTAAGAAATCAGTTGGTTTCCTGGGTAACTGGACTCAACCACTGGGTGACTTTTTAGATGGGAAACTCCAAAATAGGCCGGGTAGCCAGAAATCCAAAACTCCCATGGCATCCTAGGAGGGCCTTGCCTCACTGAAACAGTACTTGGGGACCTTTTGTGACAGCTAGTCTTTGTAACTGAGCTTTCAATGAAATAGAACTTGGAAGGGGATTAGGAGACAGGTGGTGTATATTTGGAGCCTGTCTCACTTTCACAAATGTTACAAATAAGACATGTTACTTTTCTTTTGCTTTAGACCGCCCTAATGATCTTGATACTACAAAATTCACTGCTTGACACCAAACGATTCTTAATTAATGGTGCTAAAAGCTTACAGCAATATTTGATGATCCCACAGGAGTATTTTGGCCAAAACTATATCACCAGGTGGCTCCAATGACTGGTATTGGATCTGGCACAGAAGACTCCTAGTTACTACTAGCTACTACTTACAAATCAGATAGGAACTTGTTACCTTGGTAAACTGATACCTACTCTCAGGATTGTCTCTGACATCACCCAGGGTCCATTTTGGCCCATTGGTTTGTCCTCTAGGAAACACAGATCAGTAGATAATTTCAGCGAAGAAGGATTAAAAGTGGACCCTGATTCAAGAACTGAAACCCTAACTACTCTAGGGGAATTCTGGATTTCTTTCTTCTCTCCTCAGGACTCTTCATTTCATATTTTACAAGAGGCCTGTATAGTAGAGTGACTCTTACATGCTATGACTGAGAGAACAGTAGGTGATTCAGGCAACGCCACTAAGGCCATAGGACATATCTCCTGGGAGATTTCTGAAATTGGACAGGTGGTGGTTCAGAACAGAGTGTTTCAGCTATAATATTGACCTCTCAAGGGCCAACGTAATGTGAGTTGTTTTAAGGGAAAGATGTTGTATTTACATTCCTGCAGATCTCTCAGAGATCTTTAAAATTACTAAAAAGATTCAGGAAGTAAACAAAGATATCAGAAAAGTGGGTAATTTGACTAATGACCCCATATTTGTTTCTGTGGGCTCTTCAGATTGGGCATGAGATTTGTTCTCTTGTTTAGTCTGGGCATTGTTGGTTCCTGGCTGAAAAGTGGACTCTACAAACTCTAGTCATAATCCTTCTCTTAGTATTTATTGTGCACCAGTGTTCAGATGTGTGATCTCCAGACACAACTGCTATGCATCAAATGATCTAGCAAAGGGTCATCCTGAAGAAAGAACCAGAAAATCTGACATACAAATTGAAACAACCGTCATGAGAAACTTAGAGGTTGAAAGAACTATCAACAGACAATTGACATGCAATTATGATACCTCAAACAGTGGTGAAGATCTGCATTGACACTCTCAGATATTGATGGTGTGTCCTTCATCAGGCTGAAGAATGACCACAAGGTAGGACTGAGAACTAAAACCATCTAACCCACATTCAGCCTGAACATGGAGAACCTAAACTACACCTTAGTGTCTGTGTTAAGATGACTTTGTGCTATGCCTCTGTCTTTAGTAGCATGACTTTGTTTTTCTAAGGGTCTCTTGCCCAGGCAAAGAAATGGCTTGGTTGTTCATTATGGATCTTCCCAAAGACCCATCAACTCTTTAATGGAAAGTATCACAGACAATTTGCACCCTTTTGCAAGAATGCACCCAAGGCATTCTTTAAATGCCTTGCTTCAAAATCCTGGCCTTGCTGTTATATTGTGCTTCTTACCCAATCCTAATCAAACTTTCACTTTGAAAGACTTGCCTTAAATCAAACTTTCACTTTTCAGTAAATTCTTACCTTACCTTCCCCTCTCTGAGACATTGCCAAAGCTTTGCCTGCTGTGTGCAACAAATCAGCATTGTCTTATCAACAGGTTGTGTTGGTGATATTTAGGGAGCCAGCTTTTGACAATAACTTAGATAAACATATTTTGTTTTGAAAAGAAAGAGTAAATGGTGAACTAAAGACAAAAGGACATGGAAATACAGAGAGAGAAAGTGATGAATTACAATTGGAATGGCTGGAAATGCTTCACAAAGAACTGATGTTTACTCTGAATCTTGAAGGATGAACAGGAGTTTGCCAAGAGAAGAAAGTGGTGGAGATAGGAGGGGGTGGTGGTGGTTACAAGGTTGGGGGGGCGGATTCTGGGCAGAGGAAACAGGGGCTTGAGGGGCCCCAGCGGAAATGCCAAGAAGCCTGGAAGGTGGGTAACCAAGGCAGAGCTGAGACTCTGATACGATCAGGGTGGGATGTGTGGAGAGAGGAGGTTGCCCAGAGAGTGGTACATGCCCATGGGGAGCTGGGTTGAAATGTGGAGGGTGAGGGTGTGATACTGGAGCGTGTTTTGAAGGATGTGGTCTGCATCAAAGGATCATGCTAGCAGCACTGAGGAGGCTGTTGGGAAGTGGGGACACCAATCCCCAGTCACTGTAGGGCAGGCCCTGTCAGCATGTTAGCTGCGGTTCTTCACTTGCTGTGAAGGCAAGAAGAGGCATCAAGCATGGGTCTGACTCCACCATTAACAATCTCTGTGTCTTTGCGACTCTGTTTGCAATTGCTCAATTACTGTGAGGACCAAGGAGCTAACTGGTGTAAGCACGCTGAAAAGTACTGAGTGCTATTCACAGATTCAAAGATAGGGAACCATCTGTGTGGCAGGACAGGTTTTCTTCACCCACTCCTGCCCTAACCTCTTTCTTCTCCTTCTCGCCTCCTATAGGAAAAGGACTTTTGGTAAGACAATGTAAAGAAAGATTATTTAAGTGTAATAATAACTCATCCGAGTTAGGAAGGTGGTCAGTATTAGCCAGTGAGACATGGGTTTGTCCTGTAGATGCTCCTCCTCATGGTTCTGGAAGATTTCGACCCTCTCCTGGAGGAGGGATGGAGCCAGAAACAAATCCACTCCCTCCAAAGGCATGGGAGTGAGTGTGTGTCACCACAGCTGTGACTCCTAGGAGAGCTCTAGAACTGAGCTAGGCTCTCAGAGAGGGCAGAAGAGCAGAGAGAGTGGGGAAGGGATTAAGGAGAAGGGTCTCCTGGATCCCCATCCAAAACTGGCTCCATATTGCTTGAAAGGACTGGATAAGAAAGTCAATATACGTTTGCATCCTCTTCTGAACTCCATGTGTCCTCAATCAGCTAATAATATGGTTTTCTAGTTCATAATGAACTGTATCAAGCATTCTTCCAAGCATTGTAGAGATAACTTGGGGGGTTCATACATTTTTTTCCAAGCTGTAATTCCTGTCGTAATCTAATTTCCCAACTGAACGAAATTCATGTGGAATGTGGAAAGCAAGCCCTCATTTGCCCCTCAATCTTCCCCAAACATCTCCTACACAGAAAACAAGCTGCCTTGTCAGCTTCCCTTTCACAGTCAGTTTTCAATGGACTCCACATAATGCATAATTTAGGAGCTAGAAGGCAGCTGTCACATTAGGAAGACCTCCAAGCCCAGCATGCACTCCCTTCCACGTAACAGGCCTCCTCACGTTTATGCGCATGGCTAGAGTCAGAGAATTCAGAGCGAAAAATGGGCTGAGAAGAAACTGGAAGCCCAGTGGGTCTGGCTCGCCCTCCAACTTGGTGATCTTAACAGCGAAGTGCATTCTCCCAATGATACGGGAGGAGGGAGCGTTCTGACCCTCCTTTTCACTAATGGAATAATAAACTATTTTGAGAAGAGAACTTTGTATTCTCAGACATTTTTTTCCCCCTCCTTGTAGAACATAAGCTGACAGAATAGGCTATCAGGTCCCCTCAGAGGTGACTCCAGAGGAAATATAAAATGGAAATCTTTATGTAATTGGGTTTCAGTTAATTTAATGGATTCTCAATATCTTAACTTCACAGCATCCCTGGACCACTTGGAACCCTGAAGTGAAAATTCTGACCCATTTCCTCTTTTCTATGGGGAAGGGAGAGTGGCCAGGGGTAGCGGTGTGTGTGGCATATTTCAGTACAAAAAGGTTGTGTTTTAGGCAAAACGACTTTCCATTTCAGTCCTGCCCAAGGACTATTTGCCCAGGGGACCCCCACAAGGCCAGCCCCTTCAGCTGAGGGGCAGGGGGAGCCAGTTGGGTACTGAAGGGACAGCAACTGGGGGGCAACACGAGAATGGAATGTGGAGGACGAGATCCGAGTACCCTGCAGACAACTGTCATCAAGGGAGCTGACCCCGTGTGGAAGGGGTTTCTCATCCCGCCACACTGGGGCACGGTGCACTTTCTCATGCTTGCTCACATATCTCTGGAGGGAGGTAAGGACTGGATGGGGAGGCATGTGGGGTAGGGAGGAGGGACAGAGGCCATGGGGCAGCTCCAGGGGTGGGAGGAGTGTTGAGACTCCTGTGTGCCTGCACGGCCCCTCCCTCCTGTGCAGGGCCCTGGCTCTTCTGCACATCTTGCTCTTGGGTTTCCCCCCTTTTCACGGAGCTCCCTCACCAAGGACCCAGGCCCCCAGCAGTGGGGGACAGTGGGTGACAAGAGGAAAGGGCTTGGCAGAGGAGGCAGATGAGGTGGATCCTGGGGCCAGCTCCTCCATGTACCGTGTGCCAGGATGGGGGCCAGGAGAAGTCCCTTCCCCTCAGCATGTCTTCCAACCCCCTAGAAGTCCATCGCTCCCTGAGATGCTGCTTCCTCACTTACACGTGGGGCCCTGCCCGGGATGCGAAGAGGAGAAAACACAATCATATCCACACATCTCGTGACCTGAAGTGTAGGGTGCCCAACTGTGCGTGTGGCTCCTGCCTTCCTAGTGGCAGCTGACAGTCTTCTCTCCAGCCTGCAACTTCCTCTGGCTTCTCCTGGAGCAGGTTGCCCCCTCTGGGTAAAGTCCTCACTGGCTCATGGAACAGCTGTGGCCACATTCTCGGTGGAAAGGTGGTGGAGCACCCGCTACTGCTGGTACTGTGTGGAGGTTAGGAGTGTGCCGTCTGGAGTCGGGGGGGCCTGGATGTGAGCCCTGGCTCCATGTCCTCCCAGCTGCCAGGAACAGGCTTCCCTGCCCCCAGGCTGGTGAATGTTCACTGCTTCCCAAGGCTCAACTCAGTGTCACTGACTCCGGGCGTCTCCCCTGACAGGCCCTCTCTGGGCAGCACTCTGCCCCCTCCCCAATTAAACCCCTGCCTCAGAGGGCTCCTTGTGTCGTGTTAGTAAGAGCAGGGGGGGGGGGGAAGGGAGGGGGGAGGGAAGAAGGAGGATGAAAGAGAACGCTGGATGGTGGCTGGACTGCGGGGCTGAGCTGGCACTGCAGACTCCGCAGAACGCATCACCCCACCTCACCTGTGCCGGGAGAGCCGCTCCTGGCCTGCCCTCTCACTCCACCTCCTGCTGGAAGAGACAGACTCGGCATGAACGGCTGACCTCTGGAGGGTCCTCCTCCCTGCACTACCCCCATTTCACCGCGGGAACCCTCAGCTGGGGTACAGCTCCTGGGACCAGAACCTGGCTCCAAGGATTTTACCAGCAAGTCCCAGAGGCCCCAGTCCTGACATTTCTCTGACACCCTGGAAGACTCATGAAGTCAGAACATCCCCACCATGCCTTGCCCCAAACAGACAGACAGACAGAGAAATCTGCTGAGGGGATTGCTAAGGGAAGGCGATTCTAACCAAGACAGCAGGAGGCTGAAAGCCCCTGGCAGGCTCTGATGGCTTCTGCCACTCAAGGTTGACATAGGCACTATGCAAGGTACTTTGCCCGTGTCTTTTTTGTGTGTGTGTGTGAGGAAGATTGGCCCTGAGCTAACATCTGTGCCAATCTTCCTCTAGTTTTTATGTGGGATGCTGCCACAGCATGGCTTGATGAGTGGCGTGTAGGTCCGCCAACCCCGGGGCTCCGAGGCAGAGCGCGGGAACTCAACAACTACGCCATCAGGCCAGCCACATACGCTTCATTTTTAATCCCTTCGATAGCCCTGCAAGGAAGCGATGGCTGCCTTCATCTCATGCATGAGGCAGGGAGTGGTTGGATAACCAGATTGAGGTCACTCAATGAGCAAGCAGCACGCTCTGGACTCAGACTCGGGTTCCCGCGCCTCTAAAGGCCCCGTCTGCTTCCGCGTCCCCTTCTGCTGCCCAGGAACCCTGGGGGTGGGCCCCGCGGCGCTGAGGGCGGACTCACCTTCCTCCCCCAGGCCCTTCCGCTGGCGGCTCATGGTCCACAGGGCTCGCTCAGCCCGAGGGCTCATGCGGCTTGCTTGTGCACGCACGCCTGCAGCCTGGGGTGCTTTCCTCCCCTCATGGTGGCTGGCCTCCCTTCCTGGGCCCCCACGGCAGCTCCTCCGCGTGCTTGAGATTGAACGTGGCGGTGAGTGAAGGGTGGGAGGGAGGCGGCGAAGGCGGCGAGGCGGTGAGTCCTCGGTTCTTCAATCCGGCCGCACACTCCTCCGCTCAGGTTTCCCTTCCAGGCGGCGGCGTGGCCTCGCATTTCAGGCATCACTTACGCGCGGAGGGGCCCTGGAGGGGCCAGGGGCTGCCGGCTCATCTCGCGGCAATGACGCCGCTTGCACTCCAGCCAGGGGAGGTGTGAGGAGCGTCCCAGGGCTCTTTCCCTCTCTCTTGTCCCTGTGTGGGACAGGGCACCAGGGAAGTTCTAGGATGTCTGTGCAAGTTATCACCAGGCTCTGTTTAAAGCGCGGATTCCCAGGACTAACACTGGGCAGTGGAATCAGTCGGCCTGAGCAGGGCCCCAGGAATCCGCACTGTGAATCCTGATGCGGGAGTCCTGAGCCCTCTCTGTTCCCACTGCCTGCTCACTCATTCGCAACTCTTCCCACTGCTGCCCAGCATCAAAAAGGGCGGATGTGGCTGCTTTGAAAACCATGAGCAGACTTGTAGAGTTGACCCTGTGGAAGGCAATCACAGGTCCTGGAGTGAGGGGTTCTTAACCTGCCTGGGTCCCTGGAACCCTGTGAGTCATGGATGGAATTCCGTGGGTCTGTGAAAGGGACAGGGAAAATATTACACATTCCTTTTTCCTAGCCTTTAACTGAAATTTACCATTTCCCTCAAAAAGGTGTGATTTTTGTCCCCAATAGAAGTCACAGATATTTTCATAGCACATTAAGCAGTTGGGGATATCTCAAAATATTGTTTATGCTTATCATTACTTTGAAAGTATGACAGTTATAGACCTGCCACTAGATCTTGTTATTTAATTATCAGGAAGCATATGTGTCATTATACAACAGATTTTAAAAACTATTTTCATACCTATTTCACAGTCGTTGGTCTCCTTTGTAGTTCCAGTATTTTATTTTATGGATCTGAGAAGGGGCCTATGGATCTCACCAGGATTCTGTGACACAATAGGATTAAGAATCTGCCCCAGGGCAAGTCACAGGTGGGTGTCAGGACAGATCCAGCCTCAGACTTTCACACTCTATTTCCAGCAGAGTCAGGGGTAGGAGTGCCAGTCACCTTGTGAACTTGATGAAGGGAAGGGGGAAAGGAACCACCACATGTGGTAGCATCTGAAATGCACACACGACAGTTCAGCTCAAGCTTTAAAACTTTTCTTTGTCACCTCACCTTCCTCTCTGATCTGATGGGCTCTGCAGCACCTCCTCATCCCCAGGGTGCGAGGACAGCGAGGGGACTCAGGTGCATTCTCTGTCCTCCGTGCTGTAGGAGTGGGGCCCTGGGGTCCCTGCAGCTAGCCCCTCTCCCAGCGGAGCGATCCCACGGCAGGAACTGACTGTGCAGCCACAGGCCGGCCTGCCCAGAGGAAAGGGGCGCAGCTCCCAGCTCTCCAGCCTGCCTCTCCCCCTCCCCTGATGAGTGAGGACCCTCACAGCCCACCCCTTGCCCTGCTCCTCCTGCTTCTGTATGGTCAGAGGAGGGAGGTTTTCTACCTCACCTTCATCTCCAGAGGGAAATTCCCTCATGTTGCAGCACCTACTCTGTCTACACAGTGGAACACACCACTTTTCTGTGTCCCACAGAGAGTAAGGAGCACCCACTAGGGCCAGACCCAGTCCAGGCACTGGGGATTCGTCAGTGAATGAAGCAGACACCCCTGGTGTGTTTCTGCCATCTAAGGTGGCTATAATTAGTCTGCAGTGTCTCAGGGGTGATCTGGGAATTTAGAAATATCTACTCTCTCACAGCAAAGCCTGTTTTCCACAATTATTGGTGTGGAATTCAAAATCCAAGTTAGGGAGTCAAACGCTGGAGCGAGAGTGTGTTGCTTCATCTTTGCACACACTTACATCAATTCCAGTGCTTCCTGAGGTGAACACAGGTTCGGAAGAGTGAGAAGGTCTCATATCAAGGAGTGAGACACAGAGAATGACCTGATGTTTTAAAACCCTTGTCCATGTTGCCCATGTATTGTACGCCACTCTGTGCTGAGTGGCCCCCCCCGAGGATTGCTCCACAAGACCTCCTATTCCTCCCCAGTGCCTGGTGAGGTGGTGCTTCACCCCCACTTTTCAGATGGTGAGACTGAAAAAACATAGAGCCTTTGTGTCTCCTGGGTGGGTCTGTGACAATGGATTAACAGAGCCCTGGCCCAAAGTCAGGAGATGTGGCTTTGACCTGGGTCTACCCTTACATCTCCGAGTGACATTGGGAAGGTCACTCTGACTTTTGGGTTAGACTTTGTGGTGGCCACTGTTGGTGTCCTGCTCAGCTGCCCTGTCCCCCAGCTGCTGGTGGTGCATGGCTGACCCCTTCTGTGGAGGAGAATTGCCCTTGGCTGAATGGGAGCCACAGAGCCCTGAGGTAACCCCACCACCACTCCTGGGTCAGCCTGCAGCCACCAACTGACTGAATGGAGATATAAGACCCCAGCCTCTTTGTCAAAGGGGGACAGCTTTTTGGTGTCATTCATGTTCCAGAGCTCCCTGTGGGATCGGCTGATGCTAGACTCCAGTGGGGTTCCTGCTTATCTCCCTCCCCTGCCCCACCTCAGACGCTGCTTCCAGGGAACCAGGCCCAGTGCTGCTTTTTCTAGACTAGAGGGCAAAAGCCACACATCCTCCTGTGGCAGGCTGGGGTGAGACCTGGGGGAGCTAGATTGATGGAGATGACGGCACGGGGGAGATGAGGGCAGGGATGAGGATGCTCACTCAGACCAAGGGGGAGACGGGTCCGAGGGGAGGGTGGAACTGGCCTGACCATCCCCTGGGCTGGCTCACCTGCTTGTACATGCTTGTTCAAGGTGTATCTCCAAACCATATGACATGCCTTTCACCCGAGGCTCTAGTGCCTATGGGCCAGGATGCCACGGCCTTCTCCCCGGTCCTCATCTATCCCTGAGTGTTAATAATAAGGCAACAGCTGAAAATGCAGGGCCCAGGAGAAAATGAAAATGTGGGGCTCCTTGTTCAAAAAGCAGGGAAAAAATGTGGTTAAAGGTACTAAAATATAAAGCTTTTCCCTTTCTGCTGTTTAATGTCATTCTAAGAAAACTTAAAATTTTAAATTATTAGCATGAGTTTTACTCTTCATCTTTATATTAAGCAATGCCATCTTTAAATGTAAAGCATTAGAGGATTTAGCTCATATGTGGAATCACTGAAATAACACAATTTGTATTTTATAGCTTGTACATAAGTATGATTTTCATTCTTACCAGGGCAGCAGAAATGCCACACAAAATGAACCCAGCTGTTTTTATTTCACTTCTTGATCCTTGCACATTCTACTAATACTCCCTTGCCTTTGGCTTACTGATGAGAAAGGAAGACTGTCATCATTCTCTTCCTTTCCTTCTGTGTCATTATTTTCAGTGTAAGTGGTTGGCTCATATAAGGAGGTAACATGAATAAGAAAGGATATGATAGGATCTCTTGCTGTCATGTTTCTTAGAACACTGTTGTCTTCTTCTGTGTTTGAAGCAAGTTCTGGTTAAAATGGAAAGTGTGGCCTCTCCAGCCTGTCACCGCTCCTATGTGCTCAGTCGCAGACGTAACACATTTCTCTTGTCCTTGCTCTGAGTCTTGCTGAACTCCCAGGCACCATGGGTTCACTGGAGAGATGTGCTCATGGGGCATCATGGACGTTATCTGTGAGTGGGGCAGTGTATGCTCGTGTCTCCTCTACTCACGCACAAGTCCCACTGGAATTCACTCACAAAACACAAGTTCAAAGGTAAAATCATTAAGAATTTCAAGACGGTGGCAGTGCAGCATTAAACCAAGTGCATGGCTCTTCTGAGTGTGGGGCCATGAACAGCCTCACAGGTTGCACACCCTTGAAGCTCACCCTGAAAGGCAACAAGAGCTGAGAGTCATCCATCACTTCCTTTCTGCCAGGTACTTGCCAAGCCCTTTAAATGACTTATTTAACCATCCCAACAATCATTTGAGGCAGATAGTCTCATTATCTTTTTTTTTCTTACAGATGAGGAAACTGAGGTTGAGATAATCAAGGTGTCCCCGCAGTTCCTGGAGACAGGGATCAGCACTGTTGGCTGCTCTCACTCCATGGTCCAGGCGTATATTTCCTATACTCTTCTGACCTCTCGGGGAAAACCTGTACCGCACCATATCCTCCCTTCCAAATGTCCCTGCATTTGCCTCCCACCTGGACACCTGGCTTCTGGTCCTGCACCTTCAGTCTCTCTCCCACACGGCAGCCTGGGGAGCCTCTAGATCAGAAGTCTGACCTCATCTCTCCTCTGCTTAAAACCTTCCCTGAAGGGTTTTGATCAAAGCACAACAGTCTCAAACAAACAGAGAGTTAGAAGCAGGGGAGTCCTAACCTGTGCTGCTGAGTCATTGAATCCTAAAGGTTTTGCTGTCCTTGAGGACTCGAGCCATGGGACATGGTGTGTTAGAAAGCAATATCCAACTCCAGCTACCAACAGGTGTCTCCTGTCCTGTGGAGGAGCGGGGGCCATAGCTGTGGAAGACCTTTCCCGGCAGCTGGCTTAGGCATCACAGTTAATCCATGTCCATATTCTTCATGCTCCTTTCCTGTGGATCTTCTGAGCCCGCTTGGGATAAAGTCAGCACTTTGCAAATACTGATTCTGGCTTATATTCTTCCTTGCCTCAGTGCCGTCTGCCCAGGATGGCGGGATACAGGAGGACTCCGACGTACAACTTCCCCTGGGGCAGGTGGTAGATTTCTTTTCAGAGGATGAAGAGGCGGTGTACCTGAGACCATCGCGAGAATTCTCGTTAGAAGACAAGCTCTGCTCCTTATCTGGGGGAGATGCAGCAAGGTATAGGTCAATAGTTCATCCCTGAGAATAAACTATCCTAAATAGTTGTCAGGTGGGGTCTGAGGAGATCATTCAAGCCTCTGGGAAATTTTCTTCTCTGCTTTGCCCTCGAATTTTGCCTCATCAAGATTTGCCTTTTCTTTGGGGTAATTTCACCACGTTGGTAACGTGAAACTTCTTGATTTCACGTATTTGCAAGTTTTAAGAAAAATAATCTATTTTGAGGACAGTGAAGCATAATCGGGCAGCACAAAAACATATCTTTTAACTTTTCGTAAAATATTCTTTTTCTTTTTTTCATTCTGCTTAACTCAAGGCTTTAGCTAATTAATACTTGAGTTACTTTTATTGGGCATTCAACTCAACATGAATAAACATTGCTCTGAAGAGTAATAATATGGGAGTGGTGTGCTCTTAATATTTTATCAGGATGGTGAACATTTCTATTGCTAGGGTTAAGGATGATAAGCTCTGTAGTAATTCTCTTTCATAGATGTGGCTTAATCAGAGAAAATAAAACCCTAATATCCAATACAACATCAAGAAAAATAACATGTGCAATTTCACCCAAAAGCTGCAGGACATCCAAATCCAGTGGTGCTTTTGTCTCAAAACCCCTTGTTAATGCGGAAGCTTCTTGGACCATCTTGCTAATTTATCTCTCCAATTAAAAAGACATATATATATAATTAGCTATGGGTATTTGCTTACAAAACACCCAGTGTCACTTACAGAATGTTGTATAGCAGCACAATGGAGAGGATCCAGTGACGGGAGGTAATACCCCAGCTGGATAACGTGAGCTGGCCCTGAGGCCAAGCCGCTGCCCTCCACCTCCCAACCCGCACCAGAGGGCTTGCTGCTGGGGTAGTGGGTGGTGCACGGCAGCCGTGGACGGGGGGGCCGTGGAGATCTGGATGGCAGCCCTGTGTCCCCACAAGATTTGAGGTGTGTGTTATGAACAGAGTGTTTCTAAGGCTCCTGTGGGCAGGGTCTTAGTTTCTTGACTTTTCTCCATCAGCACTGAAGGAGGGGCAGAGGGGTCCTGCTTGCAAGGAACTGCTGGCCTTGTATCTGCCATTTCAGGCTCTTAGTCAGAAAGGGAGGCTGACACCCAGATATTTGGGAGCTGAGGGAGCATTACTCCCAGCGCAGGGGACGATTCTTGCCAGATATAAGCCAGACAAATCAACAGACCTGGCTGGGCACGTCCTACACAGCCCACGAGGAAAACTGCAGCCAGATGGTGTCTACGGGGCATAGATTTTATGTGTCTGCTTCTCCCCCCGCCACCCCAGGAGGCAGAGCCAGGGAAAGAGAGCTGGGAGCCAGGATTCTGAGGCTCTGCTACTTCTATCCGTAGGAGATAAGGACAATTAATAACTGGAACGCTCCTCACAAGCAAATGTGTTAAATGAGTAAAGTCAAAGCCCATTTGTAAATGTCACCTGAATCAGACAGGTGACAAATCCCTCTTCAGCTCCCCAACTATGTATGGACCACAAGCAAGATACCGAAGATTTCCATGCTTCTGTTTCTTCACCTGTGGAGGTTAATTCTGCTACGACTCCTACCAGGGTCCTTTGGGGATTGAGGGAGAAAACGTGGCTGTAACCAGAACACCCCAGAGCCCTGAAGAGTTCAGAGGGGTCACTTGGCTCACAGCCCCAGTGCTTGGGCATGCGGTGCATCTCGGCCCCACTTACCAGGGCACAGACCAGCCCTTTTCCTCTGCTCCTCAGAGCACCCGCCACAAAGCCCTTTACCACATGTAACTGTTTCGCTGAGGTGTGGCTACATGGTGGCAGAGGGGCCAAACTTATCCTGTTGCTGCCCCACCTCTGGCTTCTGCTGTGCTCCCTTGGGCCCATTTGGCTCTGGGGGTAGAATGGCTTCTACTGCATTCCACAGAGCAGCACTAAGCCCAGGCTGTGGTGTGCAACCCCTCGTCATCCACAGTTTGCAGGTAACCCAGTGCAGCAGAGCCCAGGGCGGAAAATCTCAAAGAGGGACAACTTAACAGCTTGAAGTTCTGTGGCCACTTCTGCCACAGGAACACCTTCCCCCTCCCCCAGATGTTTTGAATTCCACCTGCCACTTTGTTTCTAGAGCTCACTCCTTCTAGCAAGACACTGCCATCTAATATACTAGAAAGTCAGGGTAATCATGCACAGTTCGGGGTGGAGAAAAAGACCTTAACTGAGCTGGAGACTCCCCCTGTTTTAAGACCCCTGGACAACCAGCAGCCCTGTGGTTGGAACGCCGCTCGGTGAGCATGCACCATGGCAAAGGGAGCCGGGAAGGGTGCAGGGGGACATCACTCACTGAGATGCATGTGTCTCATGGGGACATTTCTCTCCCTCAGTCACTTCGGTTAACTCTCATAAGTCTTCACTCTTTTGATGTTTGTTTTTATGGTCTGGGGGTCATTGGCTATCTGTTTATACTTAACCTTGAAGTACTGAAAGGCTACGTGGAAGCTTTCTGCATGTGGGCAGGCCCTGCTGGTGAGCGGGCCTCACATCAGGACAGGGTTTCTCAACCTTGGTGTTATTGATATTTAGGACCAGATAATTCTTTGTTGGGTGGGAGCTGTCCTGTGATTTGTAAGATGTTTAGCAGGCATCCCTGGCTTCTGCCCACTAGATGCCTGTAGGACCCCCACCCCCAAAGTCAGACAACTCACAGTGTCTCCAAATGTTGCCAAGTGTCCCCTGGGGGCAAATTCCCTGGGAGTTGAGAATCTCTGCTCTAGGGTGATGAGGCAGGGATAAGGGACAGTCACTCTGAGTCTTCCTGGACCTTTTCTTCTGGACAGGGCAGACTTCCCAGAGAGAAGGCTTCCCATCTCCTGCCTGGGGAATATAACTTTGGCTGCCAGTGTTTGGGGAGCTGAGGAAGAGGAGGAGGCTGGGAGTCCTTCTCTTCAGTATATGGTTTTCACTCAATTCTCCTGTTTTCACTGTGGCACTTCATCTTGCCCTCCACTGTGTCTACTACCCCTCAGTCCAGAGCTGCTCCCTTTGTCAGCCTCTCCTGAGCGTCAAGGCTGAATCTTCTGCAGCAGTGGGGAAGAGGATCTGGGGTCTAAGATTTTTTTATAGCAGCTTGATGAAGGTATAATTCACATACCATAAAATTCATCCTTTGAAAGTGTACAAGTCAGGGGTTTTTAGTATATTCACACAACATTTGTCTCTGGTTTTCAGAGGTGACTGCTCCCTTAAGTTTTTCTAATTTGGTGCTGACTGTGATTATAGTTTATGTTTGCCTTCTGGTAACACTTTTGGGGTGAATGTTCTTATCAGCTAATTGTGCTACAAGTCCAGAAGTAGGGAGGGAGCGCATCCAGCTTGCAAAGAGGGTGAGTGGAGTTTGGGGCTTCATCTCCCCTCAGGTCCCCAGAAGCACCCCTGAGAGGCCTGGGCACCCCATGGATGACCTGGGTGCTGCCAGCTGGTCCCCTCCTGGCGGTTTGTCAAGTGCCTCCTACGGAGGCTTGTAAAAGTTGGGACCCAGAGGCCATGGAGGTGAAAAGTGGGCACTTGACTTTTGGGTGACAAGTGGGGTCCCCGTTGGCATGTAGCCTCTGGCGGTGTGGGGGTGTGAGGGTGGCATAGATCTTAGTCTCTGGAAGGTTGGGACTTAAACTTTGGGTCATAAATTCCAGATTCAGCTTCCGGGGTGGACTCCTGAAGGAACAGTGGGAGGGAGAGGGGGCTAAGCATCTGGAGTGGTCAGCAGGGATCCAGGTAGACTTGCAGACAGAGACTCAGCTTCTGAGTCGAGAACAGGGAACTTGGCCTCTGGGCCTGTAACGGGACTGAAAAGTCAGATGGCCCAGTGTAACAGAGGTCAGTGTAAGAGAGGAATTAAGACACCAACACAAAGGCAACAGCAAGCAAGCCAAGGTTTATTAGAGGAAAGGTCAGGTACACTCCAAGTGAGGAGCGGCCAGTGCCAGAGAATGCATCAGCCCCGAGTCTTGGGTAGTTTTATTTTTATTTGGGCTGTTTAGAAGGAATTTGCATTATCTGGTTATCCACCAATAATGGTTTTTCCTCCACCCACCCGTCGGGAGGGGGAGTTCTTGACCTTTTAGGGGAGTCTCTGGATCTCTTATGGCCGTCATCCCCCGCGGAAGGGGGGCTAATGCATATGGAATTTGTGTGTAAATTAAGGAAAGGTCAATGTCCTCTAGAGGTGTAGAGCAGAAGGCTTTGTTTTGTGCACTCATTATTTTCATCATGGTGGTTGAAGGTCTCAGACTTCGGTGCTCTCTGTATCTTGTGGGATGCCAGCAAGACGCTTTCTTTGATGTAGCAAGGTCTCCAATTATGATCTCCCGGCTCATGTCTGCTTAGCTACCGATCTCAAGCCCAGCTGTGCGGAGGGTCCCCCCTGAAAGGCCCGCGCGCTCCGCCGACGCGCCTGGAGGCTCCAGGTCAGACCGGCCCTCCTCATCGCCCTGCCTTACAACACCGGCTGGAAAGGACCGGGGGAGGGGCCGCTGGCCGGCGGCTGTGGGGGGAGCTCGGGATCTGACATCGCGTCGCCCCGCACCTGGGGCCTCCTGCCTGAAAGGCCTCACAGCCTGAGCACAGGCCTCTGCCCCCCCACCCCGCCCCGGATTCCACCGCTCTCCCATCCGCCTGGACTGAGAAATGGGGCCGGGAAGCTCGCTGTCCCGGCGGTTTCGTCGGCCCCCCCCCGTCGGCCAGGCAGGGACTTGGTCATTGCGGAAAACCCGGGCGCAGACTCAGGAGGCAAAACCAAAAACAGCCTTGGCAGTGCAGAGGGGAGGCTTAGCGGGCGGCATCATCGGCAGACACTACCCAGTATACGTGAAAACAACCTCAACAACCTTATCTTTGCCAAGATAAGTATTTGTTGTGAGTTAGAGCAACTTTACATGAATCTAAGCAGTATAGTTAAAAGAGGCTCAGATCTTTGATCTCAAAAGTAACTCATTGTAAGTTAGAGCAAATATAAATGTAACTAAGCAGTTTATGTTAAAATGAAAACTAAGCTATATTGACTTCTTACCGTGAGCTGGAGCACATTAGCTCAGAAAGGCAAATTAACAAATTAGCTCAGAAAGACACATCTCAAACTAAATATCTTATTGCAAGTTAGAGCAGATTAAGATAAAATAAGATTCCTAAACCTAACTTCCTATGGGAAATTAGAACAAATAGTGTCTATTTGAAATCAAGCTCAAAACCATTCATTTAATATAAAATGTATGAGCTTTAAAGTGCTATGTAAATTTTTTATGTGCAAATAAGCTCCGAAACACACAGTCGCTTCAAAAGTACTATCTTAGTGCAAATTAGAGCCAATTAAGTAGGATAAGTGAAAACAGTGTCACGTCACACAATTATATGTAAGGTAAATCAAAAGTACTTTATTATGTTGAGTTAGTGAAAATGAAGATGGAACTAAACTATGTGTACAAACGAGCAGTGTGTTTGTAGACAAGCTAAGAATCAGACATTGCCCTCCAAGGAAAAGTCTATTGGTGAGAGAGCAAATAAAAATGAATGAGAACAAACTTGGATAAATCTAAGCAGTATTAGAGAATATGTAATTATTCCTTAATCTACCTTGTTATGAGGAATTAGAGTAAATACAGTCAATACTAAGCATTTTAGGTGAAATCAAGCTCAAAATCACTCATTCATTTCAAATTGGAGCTTCTTGTTGCTCCTCAGAGATAATTCAGATGTAACAGTTGATATTAAACAAGCACAGACTCAAGCATTCTCAAAAGGGCCTTAGAGTAACTCAGAGTGTATTGAAGAGTTTATGTGAAATCAAGCTTGAAATCACTCATTCATTTCAAACAAATCTTATGAGCTTCTTAAGTACTTTGTAAACTTTACATGTGCAAACAGGCTCAGAAACACATTCATCTCAAAATTTCTTGCTTCTTTCCCTCACTAGGGGGAGCTCCTCAGACCTGGCACAGAGGCCACTCTTTTCCCCGGACAGAAGCGGTTTTGACTGAGACCACCAGCAACTGTGTCCCTGCTTCCCCCTCCAGAGGCTGAGTCTAGATTTCGGCTCCAGAAGCTAAGTCCCCATCTCCCATTTCAGAGGCTAAGATCCCACTCCCCACACCAGAAGCTATGACCCCACTTCTCCATCCAGAGGCTAGGTCCCCACCACATGCCCCACTGGCTAGGTCCACACTTTCCCTTGCAGAGGTCGAGTCCCAGTTTTGGCTGCAGAGGTCACCTCTTGCCCCAGAGGCTAAATCCCCCTTCCCTACGTCTTTGCTTCTTGATCCAGAAGCTAAGTCCCAAGAGCGCTCCCCAGAGGTTAGGTCTACACTCCCCCATCCAGAGACAGCCTGGATTTTGGGTCCATAGGCAGTCCCTACCTCTTACTCCAGAGGCTACACCCCTGCTTCTGTCTGCAGAGGATAAGAACCCACTGTTGGCCCCAGAGCCAAAGTCCCAATTCCCCTTCCAGAGGCGGAGTCCCCATTTCAGCTGCCGAGTCTAATGCCAACCTGTGCTGCCAGTGACTGTCCCCAACATTCTGCTCCAGAGGCTACGTATGTGCTGATAACGTACTTGCCCCACAGTCTGAATCCCTACTTTTCCTAGAGGAGACGGCTCCCCACAGTCACAAGTGCTTTTCAGGGGGTGCTGACCAAATTGCTGGGACGAGAGCCAGCTGGAGATCTTCCCAGCCAGTTTCCTGCTGGTTCCCCTTCTCCTTAAGGTGACTTAAGAGTGTATATAGTCAAAATTAAGCAGCATATTAATAAGAACCAGCTCAGAATCAGACATTGTCCTCAAAGTAACTGTAACTTCTTAGGGAGTTAGAATGTAGCTCAATTAGGCAGTATATGTGAAACCAAGCTCAAAATCACTCATGCATTATAAATGGAATTTATAAGCTTCGTATGTGATATATAAACTTTATATATACAAACTAGCTCAGTAACACATATATAATGCAAACACACAATCTCAAATTACATTAGATTAAGGTGAATCTAAGCAGTGTTATTGAAACATAGCTCAGAAGCAAGCACTGTCCTCACAAGTACTTTATGATGTTGTTAGTGGAACAGACGAAACTGTATGCAACCAAGCACTACGTTTGTAGGCAAGCTAAGAACCAGATACGCCCCTCTGCAGAAGCATGAAACGGGGAGAGAGCGCAAATATAAGTGAGTTAGAGCCAAATTACACGGGTCTGTGCCGTTTTAGAGAAAATAAGCTTACCATCACACATTGTTCTCTAAATTTATTTTTGTGACAATAAATTAAGGTGAATCTAAGCAGTTGAAGTGACAACAATGTCCGAATCATACATTCATATCTATGGTAACTTCTCATGGCGACTTAGATAAAATCTATAGGAAACTAAGCAGAATAGTTGAAAACAGGCAGGAAACTACACTTTCAGCTAAGGCCCGGGTTCAGGTTCAGGAATATTTCAAACAAAATGTCTCATTGTGAGTTAGAGTATGTTTGGATGAAACTAAGCTGTTTACGTCAAACAAGCTCAGAATCGATCATTCTTCCTGTATTGTGGTTCTCCAGAGAAACAGAACCAATAACGTGTATGTGCGCGCGCATGTGTGTGTGTGTGTGTGTGTATGGAGGTTTATTGTAAGGAATTGGATCACACGATTTGGAGGCTGACAAGTCCAAAATCTGCAGTGTGGGCTGACTGGCTAGACATCCAGGAAAGCCGATAGTGCAGTTCCAGTGTGAAGGCAGTCTGCTAGAGAATTCCCTCTTGGTCTAGGAGGCCGGTCTTTTTGTTCTATTTGGGCCTTCAACTGATTGGATGAGGCCCACCCATGTTATGGAAGATAATCTAGTTACTCAAAGTTCACTGATTTAAATGTTAATTTCATCCAAAAACACCCTCCAAATTGACACATAAAATTAACTACCACACTTCCAAAACCTAAGTTTTATAGGGACAGCAAATCAAGTTCACACTAAGCGTTTCATGTGAAATCAAGCTCTATACCACTCATTCATTACAATGAAGCTTCCTATTTATCGTTAGAGCCACGCGGGTTCAAACACATTCTTCTCAATGATATCTGATATCTTATATCAAGCTAAGACTGATTTGTCCAGGATTTTGGAGCTGAACTTAGACTTGGGCATTGGACCTCTGCATTGTGCCTTTACCTTTGATCTGGAACTTGCACCTGGACATGGCCCTAGACTTAGTCATAGGGCTTTGCCAGGATGTGGACCTGGACCTTGGAAGTGGACCTTGGACCTTGGACCCGAAACTAGGATGGACCTGTAATTTGGACCTGATCATTAACCATAGCCCCCTAGACTATGGACCTGGACCTTGGCCTGGATTTAACCTGGACCTTGGAACTTGGACCTGAATCTTAAACTTGGACACTAGACCTCTGCACTGGACCTAGTCTTGAATCTGGTCTTGGACTGAGACCTGGAACTGGACCTTGGAGATGAACTATGGACCTAGCACCTGAGCTTTGGACCTGGACTTCAGATCTGAACCTTGGACTTGAACTTGTATCTAAAACCTGGACCTTGGACCTGGATCTGGTCCTTAGATCTAGACTTCAGACTTCAAGCTGGATCTTTGACTTTGGATCTCAGAGATCCAAATGTCTGTGTCTGAGGGAGTATCAGGGTCAGGGTCAGGGTGAAAGTCAGTGTCAGCGTGAGCATGAATGTCAAGGTCAATGTCAGTGTAAGGATGACTGAGACACTACCTTTCCCATGACACTGACACTTACTGTGACCATTATCAAGATCAGAATTAGAGTGAGAATCCGGGTCATGATCATGGCGAGGGTGAATGGCAGGGTCAGGTTCAGGGTGCAGGGCAGGCTGAGGGTCAGGGTCAAGTATAGGGTGAGGATGATGGTGAAGTTTAGGTTTAGGGTCACGATGAGCTTGGCTCAGAGTGTAAGGGTCAGGTCAGGACATGGTCAAGGGGCTCATTATCTGGGTCAGGATGAGGTCCAGGGTCAGTGGATGGTCAGTGTCAGTGTTTGGGTGAGAGGACAGGTCAGGGTCAGGGTTCAGAGGGTAAGGTATGGTCAGTGTCAGGTTCTGGGTCAGGTTGAACGTGAGGGTGAGGGTGAAGGTCAGTGTGAGGGTAAGGGTCAGGATGAAGGTGAGCATCAAGTCAGGATCAGTGTAGGGAGAGGGTGAGGGTGTGGGTCAGGTGAAGTTGAGGGTGAGGTTTAGGGTGATGGTGAGGATCAAATCAGGGTCCTGGTAAGGCTGAGGGTGAGGGTCAGGTTGAAGGTGACGGTGAGGCGAGGATAGGGTCAGGGTGAGGTGAGTATGAGGGTGAGAGTGAGGTTCAGAGTCAGTGTGAGTGTGACTGTCAGGATAAAGGTTAGGATCAGAGTGAGTGTGAGGGTGAGCCAGAGGTTCATGTCAGGGTGAGGGTCAGATTGAGACTCGATGTCACAGTCAGGTTTACAGTCAGAGTGAGAGTCCAGATCAGGGTCAGTGTCAGTGTCAGAATCATGGTGAGACTTGGGGTCAAGATCATAGTCAGGGCGGAGGTGAGGGTCCGAATGAGGTTGAGGGATGGGGCTAGGTGAGGATGATAATGAGGATGAGTCAGGGACAGGTTCAGGTTTAGGGTGAGGGGGAGTTTGAGTGTGAGGGTGAGCTTCAGAGTCAGGGTGAGGGTTAGCCTCAGAATAAGGGTCTGGCTTATAAGTGTGAGGCTGTCTAATTATTCCTGGTTACCTAGTTATCCCTACTTCTCATCTTCAAACAAGATATAAGAATTTAGAGTTGAGATGAGTGTATGTTTTTGAGCTTCTTGGCTTACTCTAGTTGTCCTAGTTATCGAGTTACCACTGGTTAGCTAGTTATCTCTAGTTCTCACCAGTTATTCTAAAAGGAAATAAGAAGTTAGAGTTGAGGGGAAGATATGTTTCTGAGCTTCTTTGCTTACTCTTTTATCTAGTTACCTAGAGTTATCCTTATTATCGCTAGTTGTTATTTATCTGTTTACCTTGGTATCACTAGTTCTCAAGAGAACCTTCAAAAGCTTTCAAAAGTTCCCCCAAATTCTCTTATTGCAAGTCAGAGGTAATTACAATGAATCAAGGCAGTATTTGTAAAAGTAATCAGTCTAAGCGTAAAGCAAGTTCAATATCATATACACTGTTGATTTCTTAAAAGAAGCAGTATTAGTGCACACAAGCTCAGACATCCTACTTAATCCTTGTTGCTTGTTAGAATAAACTAAGATGAAAAGAAGCTTTAGCTGATCAAAAAAGGTGAGAAACAGAGTTATCAAGACCTCACTAAGAGCTAAGATGAATGGAAACAATATACGTGAAAAAGATCTAAAAATCACATATTGTTCTTAATAAATTTTAAAAAGTACTCAAATATTGCTTATTGCTGTTTGGGAAAATTATAATGAATCAAAAACAGTATTTGTGTAAACAAGATCAAACTCACACATTGCTCTTAAAAGATTCTTCTTAGTGCCAGTTAGAGCAAACTAAGGAGAATCTAAAGCTGTGAAACTGGCTCAGAATGACTTATTGTTCTCAAAAGAATCTCTTGTTCTCCAAAAGCACTCCAAAATATACAATAGTACTCAAAATTACCAAACTCTTCTTATTTCTGACCACCTACCCTCCACACTCACAATCTACTCCCAGCCCCACACCCACGCACTGCCTACAACCCTCTTCTTACAGACACTACCTACCAACTCCCTACACACCCTCAGCCCCATATCTACTTCCCTGCCTACCTCCTGCCCCACACCCACTCAATACTTACCTCCTGTCCCATAATCACTAGCTATCTACCCACTTGCCTTCTACCCTTGTAGCCCACACCCACTCACGCCCTTCTCACCCACTCACTCTCCTCTTGCCCCCTCAAACACTATGACCTCACTGCTATCTACGCCCTGCTCCATACCCCCTTAGTACTCACTCACTACTCTCCACCACACATCCAGTGACTACCTACCTCTCAACTACAGCACTTGCTACCTACACCCTCACTCTCACTCTGACCCAGATCATCACATTCACCTTGACACGCACCATCATTGTGACACTGAAACTTACTCTGATCCAGAACTTCAATCTGACCCTAACTCTCAACTTCAACTGATCTTGAACCTGACCCTCACCATCATCCTCATTCTTACCCTGACCCTGACCTCATCCTCACTCCATCCTCACTCTCCAATTGACCCCAAGCTCACCCTCACATTCACCTTGACCCAGACTCTTACACACACCCTGACCCTGACTCTGACCATGACATTCAACAAGACTGTCACCTGACCATTACTCTTACCCTCATCCCCACACAGAACTTCACCTTGATCTTGATCCTGTCACCCAACCTGACCCTAACAATGATCGTGACACTCAACTTCACCTTCACCATGACCCTGGCACTGACCATCATCATAACCCCGACCCTCACACTCAAATTGACCTTGACCATGATACTGAATGTCAACCCAACTCTCAGTGTTGGTCAGGGTTCTCCAGAGAACCAGAACCAATAGGATATGTATGGAATTGGCTCATATGATTATGGAGGCTGACAAGTCCCAAGATCTGTAGTTAGCAAGCTGGAGACCCAGGAGAGCTGACGGTGTAGTTCCAGCCTGAAGGCCAGCAGGTTCAAGACCTAGGACGAGTCGGTGCTTCAGTTTGAGTCCGAAAGCAGGAAAAAACTGATGTCCCAGCTCAAAGGCAGTCAGACAGGAGTTCCCTTTTATTCAGGGAAGGGTCAGCCTTTTTGTTCTATTTGGGCCTTGAACTGATTGGATGAGGCCCACCCACACTAGGGAGGGCAATCTGCTCTACTCAGTCTATCAATTCAAGTGTTAAACTCATCCAAAGACATCCTAACAGAAACACCCAGAATCATTGTAACCAAATATCTGGGCACTCCATGTAAGGGTGCCAGTCAGGTTGACACATAAAATTAACCATCACACTCTCTCTGACTCGAACACTGAGCCTCACATTGACCTTGACCCCTAAACTGACTCTAATGGTGATCCTGACCCTGACAGTGTCCCTGAACCTAAACCTACACTGACCCTGACCTTGATGCTGACACTGAATCTCACTCTGACTCTTGTCACTAGAACTGACCTTCATCCTGGCTCTCAAGCTCATCCTCATCCTCACCTTGATCCTCATTCTCATAGTGACCTTTATCTTCACCATACACTCTCCTCACCCTGCCCCTGCCCCTGCCCATCACCTTCAAACTCACCCTGACCCTCCCCTTGAACCTCAAACTGACCCTGAAACTAAACACTCCCACATTCAGCCTCACCTTAGCCCTGACTCTGACCCTCATCCTGACACTTATGCTTGCTCAGACCCTTGCCAGCACAACTCTGAACCAACCTTACCCTCAGCCTGACCCTGACCTGACCTTGACTCTCACCATGAACCTGATTCAGACCCACACTCTGACCCTAATTCCCACACTCGCCCTTATACTGACCCTCACCGTGACCGTGACCCACACTGTCATTCTCATCCTGAACCTCACCCTAACTCTGACCCTCACACTAACCTTGACTCTCATTTTGACCCTGACAATCACCCTCACCCTAACCCTAACTATGACCTTGACCTTGACACTGATGCTGATCATGAATGATCCTACTATCATACTCACTCTGGCCCTGAACCTCACACTCATCTTCATCCTAACGCTTTCTGACCCTGAACATGACCTTTATCCTCAATCTGACCCTGAACATCACCATGACCCTGACCCTCACCCTAAACCTGACCCTTAGCCTCATACTGGCCCCGAATCACACTTGATTTTCACTTTCACACTCCCCCTCCCCCTTTCACTCATCCTCACCCTGAACTTATTCCTCAGACACTTACCCTAGCACTGACCTTGATCTCACTCTCATGCTGACCCTCACACTTACTCTGCTCCTGTTCTCACCCCAACCCTGACCCTCTTTGTGACCTACACTGATCCTAAATCAGCACTGACCCTTATGCCCAACCTGACCCTAACAGTTACCTTGAACCTCACTCTGACCTCACCTTCACCCTAAACCACACCCTTAACCTCTCCACAACCCTGACCCTCAACCTCACCTCGATTCTGACCTGAACCAAACACTCAGCCTGACTCTCTCCCAAACCCCAGCCCTGACCCTCACCCTGACTCTCAACCTCACCCCATTACCCTCAACCTGACCATTGCTCTCACACTTACCTTCATTCTGACTCTGACCCTGACCCTCAAATCACCCTGAGTCTGGCTCCCCCTCCCCCTGACAGAATCAGTGATCCTGACACTCGCCCTTACTCTGATCCTCACCATGACCCAGTATGGATCGTCTTCCTGACTGTGTGATGCTCACCCTGACACTACCACTCTGACCCTGTCTCGCATCCTCATATTGACCCTCACGATCTAAAGTTGAAGTCCATGTCCAAGGTCAAAGGCTACAGGTTCAGCAAAGAACCTCTGAATCATACATTCCTCTTAACTATAACTTACTCCTTGTTAATATAACTAGTGAGCACTAGCGGCTAGTAGAGATAACTCAGAATAACTAGATAATTAGATATAATTAGAGTAACTAGAGTATGTAAAAGAAGCTCCAGAACATACATGTGTCTTAACTTATCACTTAACTAGTGATAGTTAAGTATCTAGTATTTATCTAGTTATCTAGTTAGCAGTAGTAATTCTAACAAGAAAAGAGAAGTTAGAGTTTGAGTGCTTTTGAATAATTTTGTATTTTCTAGTACTTTTGAATGTTCTTTGGAGAATAATAAGCGATTCTGAGCTGATTTCACAAATACTCTTAGATTATTATTTCGCTTTAACTCTAAATAAAAAGGATCTTTTAAAATAGTGTGTGATTATGGGGTTGTTGACACAAATCCTGCTTCAGTACATTATAACTCCTCCATATCACAATAAGAAATCTTTTGAGTGCTTTTGACTACCTTTGAAGTTTTATTAAGAATAATACGTGATTCTGAGCTCATTTTTATAAATGTCATAACTAGATTGAACACAGAGTAAGAATGTGCACTTGTGATGAACGTATGTTTCTCACTTGGTTTGTTTAGATAAAGTTTACGTTAATCTCAGTTTATTATAACAGCAATAAGAAATTGAGTAGAATGACTGAGCTTGTGTTTACTAACACTGCTTCTTTGAAAAATACAATATATATGATATTGAGCTGCTTCACATTACATTGCTTATTTTTTCAAATGCTGCCTGGATTCAGATTACTTTGATTTGACTAGCAACAAGAAAGTTCTTTTGAGAACATGTGTGATTATGGACTCATTTACACAAATACTGCTTTGATTCACTATAATTGCTTATAATTCCCAGTAAGACAAACTCTGAGATAGAAATTATAAAAAGAAACCAAACATATTCTAGAGCTGAAAAGTACAATAATTGAAATGAAAATTCACTGGAGAGTTTCATACTGTGAATGTGGGCTACCATCTTCAAGACCACCACTGAGCCAGGGAGGAGAATGGGGCCAGGGCAAGTAAATACCCTGCATTTCAAAATTTTGTTTTTAAAAAACAGACTCTCTTTTTAAAAGAGCAGTTTTAGGTTCACAGCAAAATTGAGCGGAAGGTACAGAGATTTCCCATATATCTCCTGCCCTCACATCTGCATAGCCTCCCTCACTACCAAAATCCGCACCAGAGTGGTACATTTGCTACAATCAATGAAGCCACACTGACACATCATTATCACCCAAAGGCCAACGTTTACATTAGGGTCCACTCTTGGTGTTGCACATTCTATGAGTTTTGAAAAATGTATAATGACGTGTCTACCATAATAGTTTCATACAGTATAGTCTCACTGCTCTAAAAATCCTCTGTGCTCTGCCTGTTCATCCCTCCCTCCTCCCAAATCCTGACAACCACTGACGCTTTACTGTCTCCATAGTTTTACCTTTTCCAGAATGTCATATAGTTGAAATTATACAGTATGTAGCCTTTTCAGATTGGCTTCTTTCCCCTAGTAATATGTACTTAAGATTCCTCCATGTCTTTTCATGGCTTGATAATTCATTTCTCTTTAGTGTTGAATAATATTCCTTTGTCTAGATGTGCCACAGTTGATTTATCCATCACCTTCTGAAGGACATCTTGGTTGCTTCCAAGTTTTAGTAATTATGAATAAAGCTGCTATAAACATCCATGTGCAGGTTTTTGTGTGGATATAAGTTTTCAACTTCTTTGGGTAAATACCAAGGAGCATGATTGCTGGATTGTATGGTAAGAGTATGTTTAGTTTTAGAAGAAACTATCTTCCAAAGTGCCCGTACCATTTTGCATTCCCACCAGCAATGAATGAGAGTTCTTGTTGCTCCACATCCTCTCTAGCTTTTGGTGTTGTCAGTGTTTTGGATTTTGGATAGTCTAACAGGTGTGTAGTAATATCTCATTGTTGTTTTAATTTGCAATTCTCTAATGACATATGATGTTAAGCTTCTTTTCATACGCTTTTTTGCCATCTGTGTATCTTCTTTGGTGAGGTGTCTGTTCAGATCTTTTGCCTATTTTTAAGTTGCGTTGTTAGTTTTCTTATTGTTGAGTTTTAAGAGTTCTTTGTATATTTTGGATAACAGTCCTTTATCAAATAGGTCTTTTCCAAATATTTTCTCCAGTTTTCCTACCATTTTTAAGTTGCCATTTTCTTGATTCATTGTTCACTTGATTTTTGTAAACATTTGACTATTTTCCAGAGTTCTGACGAAGTTGATTCTGACGGTTTTTGCTTAATTTATCATGTTTTGTGGGGAGCTACCTGTTTCATTTTCGTTGACATCACCTCTGCTGTATTTTTATTTAAACTGCTTCTTGTATGTTGTTAACATGGTGAATAACAGTCACAATGCAGCACAGAGGGATGCTAAGAGAGGTCTCCAGACCCAGGGCAGGATTCTCTCCAGTACTAACATGGCAGCCTCCAAGACAACAGAAAGGAATGAGTCCATTCTGTGACAGCCAGGACAGACTTTCAGGAAATTCTTATTTATCTCCTGGTTCACAGTGGCCTCCTGGCCATTTTTCTGTCTCCTGAGTACTGGACAACAGAGAAGTCTCAGACGGCTGACACAGGGAAGGTGAAGAGAAATGGGAGAGATGGTGTTGAAGATTAAAAATAAAATCTCTTGCCAACCCAGAAAAATCCTCTTCACAAATGTAGAAAAGAAAGAAAATAGTTTTATTATTGGAAAAGTGTTATACCAGACTGTGAAACACATCATAGACAATCCGCTAATGAGATTGCAAAGACAGAAAGAAATTCCACTTTTTATATAGTTGAGCAGATACAACCCATTACAAACAAGTTCTCAGGATTAATGGTAATTTGTCCTCTTATAAGAGGATTTGACAAGATAGTTTGCTGTACCTTTTTTCACAGTTCATCCTAAATTTACTTGGTAATTGGGATAGTCACTTGTGCTAGTTAATTGCCTTTATTTGAAAGAAAAATAAAACTTCTCCTGTCTCTGTGACAAACAGGTGGTTACGGTTTGGACTAGGTACCTAAGCTAAACTTCCACAGCGACAGGAAGATAGGGCGATATCGTCCTTAGTGTTTACATTTCAAAGAGATGGCTCCCAGGCCTTTAAGAAAAACATTCCTAGGTTGTAAAGCTGGCAGGATACTTTTTAGCCTTTAAAAAGGTTTACATACATATTAAAAGAGCATATCTACAAATAGGTTTCTCAAGGAAATACTCTAAGAAAAGGGAGGGAGGGAATGGTCTATTTCCATTTCGGCAACAGTGAAAACTAAATTTAATTTTCATTTACCATTACAATTTAAATGATCTTCCTATGAACTGAAATAGGTCTGCTTTGCAGAACCCCAATCGGCTCGTTGCCAGTTGAAGGTGAAAATTAATAAGACACCTCAACTAACTTGGCCTGTAGAGGGAGCTCTCACACCCTACCACTCATTGTCAATTACCCCAAACAAGAAAGAGACTCCCTCGCATCCCCAGCAGCAGGAAGGAAGAGTTTCTTCTCTCTGGCCAACAAGCCCAGCCACTGGAAAATGCTGCAGCTCAGCCAATGAGGAGCCATTGCCACCTGAACTCTTACTCTCCTCCACAGAACTTCCACTTAGGACAACCCCTCCCAACTCCCCTTTTTCTTTATAAAAGCAAGCTGGGGCCCCGCTTTTGTTCTCTGGATCTGCCTGTGGTCAGTCATAGGTTGTATTTCCTGAGTTGCGATTCCTCTGGCTATTCCCCAATAAACTAACTTTGCTAGTAAGATAACTATTTTTTTAAAAAAGTTGACAGTACCACTGTAGCCCCTAATCCGGATCCTAGAGAAAAGGCCAGAGAGCCAGGCTCCAGCCTGAATGAGGCTTCCATCCTCTAGGAACTGGATGAGTTTGTCACTAACTTCGAGGACTTGGACAAGAGGAAAATGACTACAGGCCATCCAAAGGAGAGCGCTTGAGTTGAGGATAACCGGCTCAACTGAGACTTCGGGAGACTGCTTCGCCTTCCTAGTCTGTTATTCCCCCAAGTAAAATGGGGATGACCACAAGGGTGCGCAGGCAGCACGAAGCCAAACTTGGCGCTCACGGAGAGTGGTGTGTACGTTGCAGAGCCTAAGCCTAGGGAATTTAGCTTAGTCAGAAATATAAAAGCCGAAAGTCAGAAACGCCTCGCAGCCAGCACACCGAACCCGCCAGACGCGCCAAAAGGAACTGCCTTCGCCACGTGGACTCCGCGCGCAGAGGGGCGGGATCTGGAAGCCGCATGCGGAAGCTGCTGCAGGGACTTCTGGGAAATGTAGTTCTTCTGGTGAATGGGCAGAGGGGACAGAGACTTCGCTCCGGAACCACGGCCTGTTTTATGCATGGATATTTTATGAAAAGAGACGGGTAGGCTGTCACTACAATAGTCATCGTCCTACTAAATCGACCGCGCGGCCCAGAGCGTCTCCGGTGGCGACCAATGGGAGGCGGAGCCTGCAGGGATTCTGGGAACTAGTTCTGGCATCATTGAGCGGCGGAGGGCCGAGTTTACCTAGCCCGCTGGTTCTGGTGACCGAGGCCTGCGCGGGTCCTTTCCCGAGCGGGAAGGAGGGTCTGGAAAGGCCAGGCCTAGGGTTGGGGACTGGGGTGCAGTGCGGCTGGTGGAGGAGTGCGGCGGCTGAGGCTGGCGGCTTCGGGGGTTTTCTTTTTGGGAGGAGGGGGCGCGGCTCGTGGCGCGTTCGGTGCGGGGAAGTGGGGTGAGACTCTGACAGCCTGAATCCCTGAGGTGCTGGGCGCGACGCGGGCCTTCCTTTTCCGGCTGGGGCGAGTGACCTGGAACTCTAATTTCTTTTTTGAAGGAGGTGGGTATATTCTGGGCCAGACGATTTCCGAATAGGGAGGCAGTTCCAGTCGTGTGGGGATGAGTTCAGCCAGGGCCAAAGAGACAAACATCCCCTGTGGTGGGGGTGGGGGCAGGGGCGCGGCTCGGGCCATGCATCCCCGGGTGTTTTTGGCACGGGAGCACTTACTTGCGTCCTGCATCTCCGAGTAGTTGTGGGAATCCAGGACTGATCGTGAATGTCAAGTTTTGTTTTCTTTGGTGGGGCTGGACGGGGGCGGGGTGGAGGGGAGAGCATCTCTGGTCCTGCTATGCTTTGGTTTGTTGGGGGTGGGTGGAAGTGAGCTTGACCTGGGCAGAATATCCCTAGGGGGTGGTGGGGGAGTGTCTTGGGTGTGGAGTCCCTGGGGTTTTTAGGGGATGGGGGAGATTTTGGCCTGGGACAAACATCCTCCAATGATGTGGACTGCACCGCCAGGGCTCTGCGTTTAGGCAGTTTTTTGAGCGGGGGCGGGTCTGCTTTTCTGGGACCTGTTGTCCCAGGGTTTGTCGTGGTGCAGGGGCCCACTCTGCTTTGTGGCAAAGATCCGGATTTGGTCGTAATGTGAGTGGCTAGTTTGGCTGATTGCCACTTGTCTGCTTTTCGCTTTGGTGTTGGGGTTAAACCTCTGGTTTTGGACTTAGAGGGGTTAGGTAGGGTCGAGATCTCTGAGCACTGTTGGTCTGCTATCCAAATCACTTCTGGCATCTGGTGGGGCCCAGGTATCAGGACTTTAATTTTATTTTTAATGTTTTGGTAAGGACAAATTTTAAACCTACCCAGTAGAATAGTACAGTGAACCCCCATGGACCTATCACTAGATTGAACATTTATTAACTCATGGCCAATCTTGTTTCATAGACATCCCCTCAACCCTATGTGTGGATACACTCTGGGAATTGTCACACCCTACAGGGCTTGGTCACTGCTGACATCACCACTTACCCAACTGGCTAAGGGCATGGCACTCCACAGCTGGAGTTCAAATTTAGGCGCTTTCTAGCGTGTCAGCTTGAGCAGGGTTTGTACTGTGTCTGAGTTTATCACAAGGCCTAACTCATGGGGCCTTTGGAGGTAAAACTTGTACAGTGCCTGGAATTTTCTCTTGGGTATAGTAAGAGTTCAGTTAAGTGTTAACTATTACTAATAATATTACAACTTTTGGCCCATAGGCACAAAAAGCATGAACTTCCTACTTAATAGCAGCTGATCAGGGCAGACTGTATTCTGATGCCCACATCTGATTGTCCTCCAGAAGCTCTCTACTTTCTTCTCTGACAGATCTGAGGCTTTCTTTCTTTCTTTTTGTTCAAAGGAAAAAAACCCTTAAACTTGGGGATTTCGAGCCTGGTATCTGGGGGCTGAGGGACAGTCCTGAAGCTCACACTGCCTGTTTCATCCTCAGGTCTACCTTCTCGTATCCATGCCTGCACAGAGAGGGCTGTGTAGAGAAAGAGAGGACTTCTGGGCTCCTGACAGCCCACTTTCAGGTGGGTACCACTCACCTTTCACACTCCTACAGTGTTTTCTGTGCTACAAACTATGGGTCAATTTCCTTTGCTCATCCTGGCCTCTTGTGTGCTGCAGCACACATTGTGTGCTGCAGCATTTGAGGCTCAGAGGCCCTGCTTGTTTCCTTGGCTACCAGGGCTGATTTAAGGGCAAGGGCCTTTGCAGGGAATATTCCCCCAGACCAGTGTTCTCATTCAGGTTACCACCATCCTTGCCCCAGCACCATTTGTCTTTAAGTTTATTCCTAGGCATTTTATGTTCTTGATGCTTTTGGAAATGTTTTTTAAATGTAATTTTCCAATTGTTTCTGACTAGTATTTAAGAATACAATCGATGTTTGTATATTGATCTCTCATATCTTGCCACCTTGCTAAATTTAAATTCACTTATTAGTTCTAGTTTTTATTTTGATATTTTTGATTCTAGGATACAATCATGTCAGTGCAAATAAAGACAGGTTTATATTCCATAGATAATCAGTTTTATTAATTTTCCATGTATGCTTCCAGTATTTTTTTATGAAAAGACAATCAAAGATTAGACACACGCATATATATTTATGCCCCGCCCCCAGGGTGTCTAAGTTGCTTCTGAAGGTGGTATGGCTCCCAACACCACCTGCCTCCTTTGTGACCACATGAGTGGAGACTTTAGCTGTGGCCCATCAGGAGACACAAATACAAATGTACATTTCTGATAAGGCATGTGGCACACACACAGAGAAAAGGAAAGTGGGGATTATCTTTACAGAGTCATTGTGAGACCTGGAGCTCTACCTAAAGTAAGAAAGACTCAGGTTAGACGCCCGCAAACTCCTCAGAGCACAGGGACACAGGGGATCGAACACAGCTGGAACCTTGGGGAGTCGGAGCTGAGGTCTGCATGCCGCATTTGGTCTGGAACGAGGCATTCCGAGGCTCCTTCTCCACAGGAATTATGCTGTGTCCTCTCTGACTCAGGCCCCCGGTAACAGAGACTAATACAAGACATAGAGTTTAAATCTGAGGTGCGGGGGTGGGAGGGAATTGTAAATTTTGACAGATAAGGGAAGTGGCAGGGGACAGACTTGAGGGCCCACAGACCGGAAAGAAACGAGGTAAAAAAAACCCAAGGAGGGCTGGCCCCGTGGCTTAGCAGTTAAGTGTGTGCGCTCCGCTGCTGGCGGCCCGGGTTCGGACCCCGGGCGTGCACCGACGCACCGCTTCTCCGGCCATGCTGAGGCGGCGTCCCACATACAGCAACTAGAAGGATGTGCAGCTATGACATACAACTATCTACTGGGGCTTTGGGGGAAAAAAATAAATAAATAAAATTATTAAAAAAAACCAAAAAAAAACAAAAACCCAAGGAACCCCTGTAGGCTGAGACTCCATATTCGTTGAATGAGGAGAGTGTGTGAGGGCAGGGGCCCTGCTGAAGAGGCATGAGCTTAGGACCTACCATAAAGGTCCTAGCAACGGCAAATTGCTTCTCCATTCCCCAGATCCCGGCTTCATGGAAACAAGATGGGCTTTTACAAGTAGGGTTTGGAGAAGTCATGCCAGGCAGCAGAAACCCATCTTGAGATGAAATAACTTTTACCTGGCCCCCTGGCAGAATTTCAAGGCAAACACTGGGCTGACTCTGGGGCCATGATGTTCTCTGATCCTTCTGCGTGGGGAGAGCAGGCCTGGGAGGAGATTTCGCCTTTGGGAAACAGGGAAGATATGGAAACCATGAAGGAATTGACTCAACATCCTAAGGCCAAAGGTGAGAGTTGCTGAGGACCTGGAGAGGTGCAGAGGGGAGCAGGGCTCCAGGTCCAGCTGAGAATGCTTTAGAACCACCGCTGAGTAAAGGGGCCACCCCCTCCACCACCAGGGTTTTTTTTTTTTTTTTTTGGTGAGGAAGATTAGCCCTGAGCTAACATCCAATGCCAACCCTCCTCTTTTTTCTGAGGAAGATTCGCCCTGGGCTAACATCTGTGCCCATCTTCCTCTACTTTATATGGAACGCTGCCACAGCATGGCTTGACAAGCGGTGTGTCGGTGCATGCGTGGGTTCCGAACGTTTGAACCCCGGGCCACCGCAGCGTGTAAACTTAACTGCTTTGCCACCGGACCGGCCCCTCCACCACAAGGCTTAGGGGAGCTCCTCTGGCTGCATTAGGGGAGGCCTGGTTCTCACAGCTGTGTTTTCTTCCACTAGGTTTGCCTTCTAACAATACTGACTCCAAGAAAAGAAGGGAAAGCCCCAAATACTGGTGAGTTAGGGTTACATTTTTTTCCTGAAATGCTGGGTTGTTTCTCTGAGAATAAGCGTATATTCTCTTACTTGGGAGGGGAATGACAATCAGCATTTAGGCAGGTCGTGCCTGTGCCAGGCGCTGTGAGTCACTTTATAATGGTTCCTGCATTTGTGCGTTTTATTTTCTTTGTTGAAAAATATACCCAAGATTAGTATTGAGTCCAGGAATATTTTTGAAAAACAAAGATTGTTAAAATTTTTAAATGTACTGTTAAATTTCACTCCACATCCACGCTAATGGTATTGCACACTGGACTTTACGTTTTTATTGAAAGTTTTGAACATATATGGAAGTAGGAAGCATAGCAACAATAGGCCCTCAGTTAGCATCATCCAGCTTCAGTAGTCATCTGTAATGGCTAGTCTTGTTTCATTTCTATCCCTCAGACATCCCTCATTGGATTATTTAAACAGATCTCAGACATCATAATATTTCTCCATACTTCTTAACAACAACTGTGAGAGGGTAGTGGTGGAGGTAATACTACTTATTTCGGAGGGAGGAAGTCTGGCTCAGAGGGCTGTGTGATTTGTGCCTGGCCACACTCATCTAGTACCCGGTGGGGCCAGGATTTAAGCTCAGTTTTCTCTGACTCGCAAGCTCCTGCATCTTCTAATGTATTGTATAGCCCTCTTACTGCCACATAAATCCCCATCTAAAAACGTGGGAGCATATTTTCCAACTCTCGGGAATGGGCCTATATTATTTGATGACTGACTCATATAGAATGCTATCTCTAGATACAGTGCTTCATCCCCAATCCAACCACCCCCCCCCAAATCTTTTCTTCTCTACCAGAAATTTGATGTATTCTTTCATGTGAATGGGGTGTATGAGATTCTGCAGGCCAAACCAATAGGTTTATAAATACACCCATCCTTATCCTCAAGCCTACAAGTTCTTTGGAAAAATAATGTATAAAAACAAGAAATGATGACACTAATAGTGATTTTTATTACAATGGTTGAAATGGTTACATAACGGTACAGTAAAAGTCATTGCAAAGTGCTAGCCTAGAGCTTTGAAACCAGTGTCCAGCAACTCACAGTGGATTGACAGTTAAATTCATGGAAGACAGGAAAAGCACCTCTGGAATGGTGGTGTGAGGAGCTGCATGGACTCTCTCCCTAGTGAAATAACCAAAATGATTTAAAAAAAAAAAAAACCTTTTAAAGTCTCTGAATATTGTCCTAAGGACATATAGGAAGTGGAGAAACATTCAAGAAAATCTACTAGGGGCCGACCCGGTGCCGCAAGCAGTTAAGTGCGCGTGCCCCGCTTTGGTGGCCTGGGGTTCACTGGTTCGGATCCCGGGTGCGCACTGACGCACTGCTTGTCAAGCCATGCTGTGGCAGCATCCCATATAAAGTGGAGGAAGATGGGCACGGATGTTAGCCCAAGGTCAGTCTTCCTCAGCGAAAAAAAAAAGAGGAGGATTGGCAGATGTTAGCTCAGGGCTGATCTTCCTCACAAAAAAAAAAAAAAGAAGATCTACTAAATCTCAGTAAGAACAGCCAGAGTCTGTGGCATTTGTTCCACAACCTGCTCCTTCCTGCTCACTGTTCAGCTCAGTGTGATGAAGCTCTACTCCCAGTGGGTACAGCCAAGAAGATGGGGCTCTCTCTGTCCCAGTTCTCAGTCTAGGACTACACTTTCCCTGGGAGGGGCGGGCTACCAGTAGTTCTCATTCCCTCTAGCTCAGGGTTGCAGGCAAGTGTGGCCAAGAGGTCTGGGGTTTTCCTCCTCCACCAGCCCCTATTTGTAGGATAGAAGCTCTGTCCAGACACAGGAGGTCAAGAATCAGGGGGGACCTGATTGCCTTCTCCCACCTTGCTCGTAGGGCAGAGATCCCGTGCCAGGAGAGGCAAGCTGAGAAGAAAAGGAGCTGCCACCTCTGCTCAGTGCACTGCTTGGTGGCTGCCAGTCCTGCTCCCAGCTCCTGAGCAGTGGTGCAGAGGTCCTGCCCAGGGGGAGAGGCAGGCTGTAAGAACAGAGACCAGTGTAGTGCTCTCTAAGGGGACTGGCTTTATTTGGAACAGACCATAGAAGTTGAAGGCTAAGGGTGCTGTTGAAAACAATGGAGATTTTCATGGTAAGCAGTAAAGAGGAGGCTGGCAGGTCCATGATAGCAACAAGCAAAATGGCAGATCAGTTAGAATTTTAACAGAGAGCTAAGGAAAGAGATAGCTGAGAAGAGCCCTCCTGGGGTCAGAGCAAGTCTCACATACTGGCCTCAAAACTACCCCTGCAAAAGGGCCTGACTTCAATTGGATCAGACTGGGGAGCCATTTATGCCCCAGGACATGGTTGAGAATAATAGAGCAATCAGCTAGCGATTAGTGGAGGCTAACAGGTGGGTGTGATACCAATAGAGGCAGACCAGCCAGAAGCTTAACAGGGACATCAGAGAGAGACACAAAGAGAGCCCCGCTAAAAGGACTGTTATTTCTAGAGAGGGAGGGTCAGAGTGACTGTGTCCGTGCTCAAGGCTGCACCCACTTAGCAGTCACATCTTCTGAGAAAAGAGCCTTTATTGAACTAGTACAGACAAGTCACAAAACAAATGAACAAGCAACCACAGCAACAGCCTGGGGAGGGGGCAGGGTTGGTATCCAGGGTTACTACAATATCTTACCTAAAATGTCCAGTATTCAACAAAAAATTATATAGATAGATAGGGAGAGAGAGAGGGAGGGAGAGCAAGAGAAAGAATATATGAATATAAGAATGAGAGAAAGCCTAAATAAATTTTCCTGGTATGTAAAATGAAAAGAAGTTTTCAGTTCTATGTGTTAAATTATAGTCTCATTGGATTGTAAATTCATGCTCCCCTTATTAGTTATGCCTTGTTCGTTGGATGATACACTGTGGACACAAAGTTATACTCTCAGGGAGTGTCAGATGGGGTTGAGGGTAGGAAGCAAAGCAAGCTACATGCCCTGCTTTCATTCCGAGAAGCGTATTGAAGTATGCTCTAGTAACCTGTAATATTTTTTCCAGGTTTTAGAAAAAAATTTTTCCCCAAAGTGTATAGAATATAAATGTCCTAAGTATTTATAAGATGAAGACACTTTTGTGGACTGGAGTAAACTGGGAGGTCTTCTTGAAAGTAGTGAGGTTTGAGTTGATCCTGAAGGATGGGTGGATTTTTACATAGTAGGAAGAAATAGGAATGATGTATTCAGATAGAAAGCTCTCATGACTAAAACTAAGAGGTAGAGCAAATGGGACATCTGCAGGGAACTGAGAGGACCCAGGTCTGGCTGGAGTAGGGAGACCTGATTACAGGATAGAGACAGGAGAGGTAGGTTTTGCTAATCGGGAGAAGCCGAGTGCAGGCAGGCCTTGAATGTCAATCTGAAGCATATGGAGGCCATCTCCAGTGTCTGGGCAAAGGGGATCGATGAGTGGGAAGCTGGGGATAAGGTGTGGATGAGAGAGAAGAATCAAGGTAACTTCAAGGAGTCTTTGGCATGGGAACCAGGCAAAACAAGAGCAGTGCAGATCATTGAGTCTTCTGGCTGTTGGAGAACAAGGCTCATGTTGTCTAAATGGTTTCTCAAATATGGAATTATTTTCAAGACCAGTTACACTAAAGATTTTGGTTGTAGTTTTCTCTTTTTTAGAAAATTAAAATACCCAATATAAAGGCCAGTTGCCCTACTATTGACAGCTAAAATGCACTTGAAGTTGAGGAAGCCGATGCAAGTGTGTGATTACACACGCACCACTGCTTAGGTTGTAAGAAGTAACTTTATAGGAATCAGAGAAGGAAAATTATAGTCTTTGTACTATTATTAGTTTCAGGAAGGATACTGGGACAAAACCTTTTATTCGTCTTGTGTTTAATTCCATCTGTAATACCTAGTTCTAAGTATTGATATGCTGTGTGTAGCCCTCAAATGTTATCATCATGATCAGGTCCTAATTCATGAGCATTCAGTGTGGAAACTGTTCTAATCAGTGTGTCTCCAATATTTTCAAGTTAAATACCTACTGATTTCTTTTTAGAAAAACCAAATCGTGGACACTTTGCTCACAGGGAGTTAAAATATGTGGATCACGTCCTTTCCCCCTTGTGTAGTTTAACCGGCTACCGCTGTACTCAAGATTGGGCAGGTGAAGCTGCAAAGTGCCCTCACCTCATGCCATTGCTTATGGGCAAACATTGTTCGTCGTAAGCAGTTTTCTGGGAAAGAAGCACTGTAAGTATTAGGAAAGCATGATCTCCCACTCAACCAGGTTTTTTTTTGTTTTTAAATTTTATTGAGGTGTGATATACATATAGGAAAGTGCACAGTTAAAAAATGTACTCAATAAACTTTCAGAAAGTGAACACAACCATGTAACCAGCACCTCGATGAAGATTCAGAATGCTGCCAGTTGTGAACAGTACACACTTGCAAACCTTCTAGTCATTTCTGCCCCAAGAATAACTCTCTTCTGACTTCCGACATCACAATTAATTTTTCTAATTTTTTTTTAATGAATGTAATCACATAATTTATATTCGGCTTTTTTTGTTCAACATTATGTTTGTGGGATTTGTCTATATTGTATATATCTGTACTTCATCTTTCATTGCAGTTTGTTTTTATATACAAAGGTCAAAAAATAGCCAAGTTATTCTTGAAGAAGAACAAAGTTGGAGAAATTGTATATCAGGTATCAAAACCTATCGTCATGCCATAGTAATTAAGACAGTGGGGTGTTGGTGCAAGGAGAGACAAGTAGATCAGTGGTCCAGAAGAGAGAGTCCAGAAATACGCCCGTTCATATACAGCGGCCTTACTTATAACAAAGGGGACTGCTTGCACCGGAAGTGTGGACTTCAAAAGGAGTCACGTGCTCGGTTACTGTTATTTCCGTAGTGATTTGCGGACTGAAGAGCTAGCAGCTGCGTTTGTACTTGAGGCAGTTACTCACAGTTAAAATACCAGAGTAACAGAAATCAGAACCATTTTGTTTGGGGACTGCTGTTGTTTAATTAAACTGTGGCAACTGAAATTCATACATATTGGAACTGTGCAAAGCATGAAGTGCCTGTACTTAATGTGGGTGAATTTTATGAAGCAGTGAGGTTTAAATTATACCTCAAAGTGTTGTTTTTTTTTTTAAATGAAGTTATCTGTAAATGCCCTTTTTCTTCAATATTACTGCCATTCCCCTGATAGCTGTTTTGCATAAATGATAGACTGTTATACATGATGAGTGAAGCATTAGGGGTTTTCTTTTTAAAAGGTTATTAAAATACCAGGCAAAGACAGATTTTACAGATCCCATTTAGTAACCTGAACTCTTCAAAAATACTCGTTCCAGACCCCATCTCTTCACTCCTACTTTTCTCTATAGTTGAAGTTTTCTTCTGTTTTCTGCTCTAAATCTGTTCCATCCCCTAATGCCCAGCACAAGACCTGTGTCCATGATGCTGTTTTTTTTCTGCAGCCCAGCCTCTATCTTCCATCTCAGAATTCCTCCATAACAAATCCTCAAGGGCACTTTCCTGAGCACTAGAGGTTTTTTTTCAAATTGATTCACAAATCACCTCTCCAGTGAAACCATAAGTGTCCAAGGGCCAGGAATATGTTTTATGCATCAGTTATGCTCCCCTCAGATTTTACACAAAGACATAGTAATGCCTAGAATAACTTAATATGGAGAACCATGCACTCTGAAAAGAATTAGACCAACTTCTTACATATCCAGACTCTAGGGCCACCAGATATGCTCCTCATGCTGGGAAAATTGATGGTGACTTGCTATCCATTAATTTATTGCTTGTTTATAGGTACCAGTTACATTCAGGGATGTGGCTGTAGTCTTCATGGAGGCAAATGGAAGAGACTGAGCAGAAGAACCTATACAAAGAAGTGATGCTGGGGAATTACAGGAGTGTAATCTCATTGGGTGAGGCTGTGTTCTTTCTTTCATTAATTCAGCAGAGATTTACTGACCACTTACTATGTGCCAGAAAATGTTCTAGACACTTAGAACACGTTAGTACATGAAATAGTAATCCCTGCCCGTGGGGGCTTACTTTGTAGTGTGTGGAGAGAGACAACAAAGAAAAAGCTTCATGTACAGGGATATTATAATATAGTAAGTTAGAAGATGATAAGTGCTACATAGTATAAAATAATAACAAAATAGAGCAAGCTAAAGGGTGTATTGAGTGTGAAAGGGTGGCTGGCTGAATTTTTTTTTTTTTTTTTGATGAGGAAGATCAGCCCTGAGCTAACATCTGTTGCCAATTCTCCTCTTTTTGCTGAGGAAGATTGGCCCTGGGCTAACATCCGTGCCCATCTTCCTTTACTTTTTTTTATATGTAGGACACCTGCCACAGCATGGCTTGACAAGCAGTGCATAGGTCCACGCCTGGGATCTGAACCTGCAAACCCCAGGCCGCCGAAGTGGGACATGCGAACTTAACCACTACACCACCGGGCCAGCCCCAATGGCTGAATTTTAAAATTGGGTATTTGAAATCCACAAGGTGGTAACATTTGACCAAAGACATAATGTGGTGGGGGAGTTAGAACTCTAGGTATGTAGAGTAAGAGCATTTCAGGTGGAGGGAATCATTGGTGCTAAGACCTTAAGGAAAGGATGTGCCTGCCCAGTGTAAGGAACCACAAGAAAGCCATTGAGACTGGAGGCACAGTTTGCAAGGGGGCGAGTAGTGAGAGAAGCCTTCTGTGACAGAAGTTAAAATTAAATGTCAACGTTTGTATAGATTTGGGTTTCATAAACCATATTTTTTTCTTTTTTTTGTTTTGTGAGGAAGATCGGCGCTGAGCTAACATCTGCCAATCCTCCTCTTTTTTGCTGAGGAAGACTGGCCCTGGGCTAACATCCATGCCCATCCTCCTCCACTTTATATGGGATGCCGCCACAGCATGGTCCGACAAGCGGTGCGTTGGTGCGCGCCCGGGATCCGAACCGGCAAACCCCGGGCCGCCGCAGCGGAGTGCGCGCACTTAAGCACTTGGGCCACTGGGCTGGCCCCTCTTTTTCTTTTATTTAAAAACTTACATTGATTCTTTAAACCTAGGTTGAAAAATACTTGCGATTGAGACATTCCTCTGGATCTGGGGTTGGCCAACTTTTTCTGTAAAAGGCCAGATGGTAACTATTTTAGGTTTTGTGAGCAGTATGGTCTCGGAAACCACTCTCAACTCTGCTCTTGTAGTGCTAAATAGACGTAGACAATACGTAAACAAATGAGCAAGGCTGTGTTCCAATAAAACTTTGTGTATACTGAATTTTGAATTTCATATAATTTTTATGTATCATGAGACATTATTATTCTTTTGGCTTTTTTCCAACCATTTAAAAATTTAAAAACCATTATTACCTTGTAGGCTATACAAAAACAGACAGTACTGGATTTAGCTTGTAGGCCCTCGTTTTCATAGTTGTTCCAGATTGGTGCTATTCAGTAGAAGTATTCTGTGAGCCATGTGACTAATTTTAAATTTCTTAGTAACCATATTAAAAAAGTAGAAATAGCGGCCGGCCCAGTGGTGTAGTGGTTGAGTTTGGTGGCCCAGTGTTCACGGGTTCAGATCCTGGGCATGGACCTACACACTGCTCATCAAGCCTTGCTGTGGTCGCATCTCATATACAAAACAGAGGAAGATTGGCACAGATGTTAGCTCAGTGACAGTCTTCCTCAAGCAAAAAACAAAAAATAGAGGAATACTGGCAACAGATGTTAGCTCAGGGCCAGTGTGCCTCACACACACAAATAGAAGTAGAAATAAATGGGTAAAATTAATTTTAATAATATATTTTATTTAACCTAACATATCAAAATATTATCATTTAACATGTAATCAATATAAAAATTAATTAGATGCTTTACTCTTTTTGGTACTAAGTCTTCAAAATCTGGTGTGTATTTTACAGTTACGGCACATTTCAGTTCAGTTACAGTTACGGCACATTTCAGTTCAGGCTAGCCACATTTCAAGTGCTCAATAAATGTGGCTAGTGGCTACATTATTGGATAACGCAGTTCTAGCCATTCCTATATTTCTAGATAAAGCATATAGAGAAGAACCACATTTTTAGAGAGACAAACTAGTTTCAGGCAGGAGTTTCCTTAAATGGCATGGCTGTTTCCCTGATATGAATTAATCAGATTTACTTTGATCCATTTTCATCTTCTTTGACGTGTTTTGATCTGATTGCATGTAGTTTGAGCTCCATGTAATTAAATATGGCTTCATTCATTTCAATCTGGTTATGTGTGTTTTGATTTGACCTTAGCTAGTCAATCTATCTAGATTTTGTTTTTGTTTTTCTTTTTCTCTGATCATATTATTCTCTTTCTCTATCTTAATACATTTAATGGGTTCAGAGGAAAATGTTAAAATGCCCTGGTTCAGATTAGTCTCGATATTGAAAGCCTGGATCCCAATTGCATTTCTTGAAATTGTTACCTTTGTTCTTGCTCAGCACCGTGATATTTTGCAGTTCTGCAGCCTCTTATGTCTCTCTTTTGGGCTTTTCTGTTACTTTTTTCTCTTTTCTTTGCACTAGGGATCCACAGGACTAGTGTCACATATGCTTTTTTTCTGTGTCTATATTCACACCCTTAAACAATTTGTGAACTTCAGTGATTTTGCCTATCCCATAGTATGATGAACTTATTTTCTCTGTCACTGTCTCACTTGTGCTTTATCCTCATATTTCTGTTTGGTTACAAGACAGCACAAGTTTATTCTCAAACTTATCAAAAATTGAGATCATACTATTTTTCCTCCTAGACCAATCTTGTTTTCTCTAATTCTTCACATATTCAACTATCATGTCTCTTCTTCAAAGGTACTGTTAGCAATAAATGGGCTGGGGCCAGTCTGGTGGCGTAGTGGTTGAGTTTGTGTGTTCTACTTTGGTGACCTGGGGTTCGCAGGTTCGGATCCTGGGTGTGGACCTACACACCACTCATCAAGCCATGGTGTGGAGGAGTCCCACGTGAAAAATAGAGGAAGATTGGCACAGATGTTAGCTCAGGGACAATCTTCCTCAAGCAAAAAGAGGAAGATTGGCAACAGACATTAGCTCAGGGCCAATCTTCCTCACCAAAAAAATATAAATAAATAAATAAGTGGGCCAATTTCCCCCAAAATAATCTTTAAAGCTTTCATAAGGGAGATATTTCAGTTAGCCTAGGCCAGGTAATGCTGTGATAACAAACAATCCCAAACTTTGGTGGCTTATAATAGCAGATGTTCATTTCTTATATTACCTGTTACCTACAGTTCAGGTGTGGTTCAGCTCTATTGGTTCTGGAATCCAGGCAAAAGGAAGAGCCTCTATCTGGGTCATGGGGTTCTTAAGGGAGAGGGGAAAAGAGCAATGATGGAACCACACTGTGCCTCTTAAAACTTGTTTGAAAGGGGCACTAACTTTTCACTAACCTTCTTTGGCTAAAGCAAATCCAGTAGCCAAGTCTGATGTCATTGTGATGGACTGGTTTGGGCACAAGGTGCCAGAATCCTGAAATCATGGACCATGACTTTCTTGTCCACTGCTGAATCCACGATACTTGGTAGAGGACCTCGCACTTAGAAATTTCTAATAAGTATTTGTTTACAGATGGGCACCCTGAAGTTCAGATTTATTTCATATGCAGTCTCTTCAACCACTGTTTTGTATACTGTCTTCTATGTTTGGAAGCCCTCCAGACTGAGTGAGTTTTTACATGTTTCAGTTCCTTTTTTGTAATAAGAAAAGTCATAAAAGAGATTTTCACATAGGTCACAGAGACTATTACCTCCGAGTAGAACAGAGTTGTGGACAGTATATGTCAATCTGGGTGTCGGTGGCTTAGATGATGTAGTAGAAAGAAAGGCTAAGGGTAATTGAAGTTGCTTACAGAGCAGACTGCTTACTTGAAAGGTTCCTAGTCTGACATGTAGAAGATGTTTTTGGTGTGGATTTTCTGGATCGCAATAGAAAATGGAATGTGTAGAAATGGAATGTAAAGGCATTATTGGTGGGAAACAAATCAGGTTGTACACATGTGGTCATTTACAGGTGTGACAGGAAGACACTCTCTCCTAAGACAAGGTGGAACAGCCAGGCAGCCACACTTAGTGCTTCTTTAACTGGAAACTCTCCCTCCAGCAGAACCAAAGCCAGGAATCCACCCATGTTCCTCCTGCCTTCTGGCCTTCCCCTGTCAGCAATTCCTCAGCCAGCGTGTGCTTCAGATCTTCCCCAGTTTATGTGTGGAAAATCACTTCCATCCAGGGGATTCTGGCCTGGAGCCTCAGGAGCAGCAGTGTTCTGCTCAGTGAAAACACGGAAGGGCAAGAGAGAGAAGGCAGTTCCAAACTCTTGTGTACGGGGACAGAGGAGAGAGACCTCAGGCTCATTCTCTGGCCCCTGCTGTGGACAGTCAGCAAGTCCTAGAGAAGGCACCAGGGTGGTAGAAATAGACCCCACGTCAGTCCAAAGGGTAAATCCTGTGCAACCAGACAAAGGATTGATGGAATTAGAAACCTCGAGATCTGGAGCAGTCAACTGTAGAGAGCGTGAATTAGACTGTGGCCCGAGATCAAACTTCATTACAGACCAGACCACCCTCCTTGGGGAGAAACCCTATGTTTGCAGAGAGTGTGGGCGAGGCTTTGAAGATAAGTCGGCTTCCATCAGATGCCATCGGACACACTCAACTGAGGAGCCTCGTGTGTGCAGTGAGTGTGGCTGAAGCTTCAGCCTGATGTAACTCCTCATTAATCACCAGAGGACACATTCAGGGGAGAAGCTATATGTGTGCAAGGAGTGTGAGTGAGGCCTTAACCAGAAGTCCAACCTTAACAGACACATGAGAACACATTCAGAAGAGAAGTCTTTTTTTTTTTTTGGTGAGGAATATCAGCCCTGTGCTGACATCTGCCAATCCTCTTCTTTTTTTGCTGAGGAAGACTGGCCCTGGGCTAACATCCGTGCCCATCTTCCTCCGCTTTATATGGGACGCCACCACAGCATGGCTTGCCAAGTGGTGTGTCGGTGCGCGCCCGGGATCCGAACCAGCGAACCCCAGGCTGCCGCAGCAGAGCACGCACTTAACTGCTTGCGCCACCGGGCCGGCCCCAGAAGAGAAGTCTTATTTGTGCAAGAAGTGTGGGCAAGGCTTTAGCCAGAAGTCAGACCTTATCAAACACCAGAGGACACACTCAAACTAGAAGCCTTATATTTGCAGGGAGTGTGGGTGAGGCTCTTGGGATCTGTCAGCCTTCTTCACATGCCACAGGGAGAATCCTTCTGTGGGATACTGTGGAGCTCTGCCTAGATAACCTTATTAAGGTTAGCACCCTCACTGCTCCAGATAACTGCCGCTGATGGCTGCAGAGATGAATTCCTCACTAGGACTTGCTCTCAGCCACGGGAACTGCACTTTCCCGAGGGGTGGCTCCTGGCCAATGACTGATTGATATGAGTAGACAAGACCCCACCCCTTGACTCAGTTGGGACAACCCCAGAGGGTCATCCCAGATCCAGAGGGGCCCATCGGACTGAATGATCTCTTGGTTGCAGACACACTGCAGGTCAGCTTCTTCCTCTGCCCAGTCCTGCCCTCATTCCCCAATAAACCACTCAGTTCTCTGTCTCACTATCTCACCAGGGAATCCAATCTAAGGCATCTTAAGTGTACAGGGGGTGTGGACAAGGCTTTGGCTGTAAGTCACCCCTCAACAAACCCCAGAGTATATAGAATAGAAGGTCTATGTGTGTGGGGAGAATGGGCAAGGCCTTAGGAAAAGCACACCTCAGTGTACATCAGAGAACAGCTTTTTTGGGAGGGAGGGAGGAAGATTTTGAGATGCTTTAGCAGTAAGTCATACCTTATCTTGCACCAGAGGACACACTCAGGTTGGTAGACCCGTGGGGCAGGGTCTGTGGGTAGGGCTTTATCCTGATGTCCCTCCTCGACAGAAGAAGAAGACAGAGTCTTGCCACCACAAACCACTACCTCACGCGCCTCCGAGGGGGTTTCAGAAGTCTTGATCCCCCCCCATACTCTGTATGAGAGTGAAGGTGGCACTAACAACTAAATAGACACGTTTTCCACTTTCTATAATCAGATGGAATAAAAAAGTAGAAGGCTTTATTTCAGTAATCTAAGAATGATCAACTTGTTTTATTTTAATACAGCAATGCTTTCCCATGTTTTCTTGTCCTTTGTTCTGGTAAAATCTTTACTAAGCTTAGGCTGTGTACCTTAGTCTCTCATCTGTCTGGAAAGGAATTCACATTCACAACATAGATTTCCTGCATTAATTCAACCATTAAGAAAAAATAAGTCTCAAATCAATCTACTAGATTTATTGGGGAATCTGAGCCTTTGCGTGGGGAGGATGGTCTAAGGTCTAAAGACACGCCAGCTGAAGAGAGGGAACTTCCCAGGTCTCCAGGGGCTGGGGTGCCTCTTCTAACTGATCACTCCCTTTGACTTCTGTGAAAGCTCCCTTCCCTGGGTTTTCTCCTTCCTTCTAATCTCTATGCAGGTCTCCGATGAATCCTCCTCTATGCCATCAAAGCATGGCTGTTCCTCAGTGGTCTGTTCATGTCCTCCAGTTCCAGGGACCTTTTAAGCATGCTCCCTCTGCAGCCTTCCAGATTCCAGGGTCAGGTCCTTTAACCAGGCCCAAACTGTTCTCCAGTCGTGAATCATGGCTTTGGGCCTCTTAGCTGCTCCCATGTCAGGTCATAGGTCTAAAGACCCCTGAACACCAGACCCAATGTCATGCCTCCTTGGTCCTCCAATCCGAGAGTTTAGTCCTGCTAATGACACCTCACATCATCCCTCTACTAACTGGTTCAAGACAGCCCAGCCATACCATGGCCATTGTTTTTTAGCCCAAGGACCTGGCGCTTTAGCTACACCCATTCCTAGTCCTCCGCCCTCAGAGCCCAAATTGCCCAGATTTTTGAGAACTCTGCAGGCCCAGGCTCTGACTTCTATGTCCTGGGCCAGTAACTGTTTACTGGAGAGGGTCTGCCTAGGCTCTAGCAAATCTGTTTGCCAAGTTGGAGTTTGCCAGGTCCACAAAATGGACATCAGGCTTTGAAAATCAGAAAAAACATAGAGTGGTTTTGACACCCCACCAAAGGAGGGGGCAGTGAAAGAGAGTCCGAAGGAGTCACTGGCTGCAAGGCCTCTCCTCACCCCCTCAGCCGTGAAGTCAGTTTTCCAGTGGGTCCCGAGTCAGCTCTGGTGAGGGCAGGTATGAGCGCTGCGAGTGTGGACCCTGCCCTTGGCCACATTTCCCCTCATGCTCCTTTGCCAGAACTACCCCTGTAACACCAACACTTAGCTTCTGGTCCGAACTGGGAGCCACAGAGGGACAAGTGTATGTGGGTATGTAATCTCTAGAGTGCGAAGAGGGATGTGATAGGCCCTCTACATTCTGGATGACCCCAAGGCCTTCCCCATGCTTGCCACTGGGAGAGAAAAATTTTTAGCATGCTCCCTCAAGAAAACCAGCACCTTCCCTTGAAAGAAAGGGTATACCCTATTCGTTAACTTTTTGTGCGTGTGAGAGGAAGATTAGCCCTGAGCCAACACCTGTTGCCAATCCTCCTCTTTTTTGCTGAGGAAGATTGCCCCTGGGCTAATATCCGTGCCCATCTTCCTCTACTTTTTTTTATATGTGGGACACCTGCTACAGTGTAGCTTGATGAGCAGTGTGTAGGTCTGTGCCCAGGATCCAAACCTGCGAACCCTGGGCCACCAGAAGCGGAGTGCGTGAACTTAACTACTATGCCACTGGGCTGGGCCCCCATTCATTTATTGTAATCTAGAAGTTGTTTTGGAGAATAGCCAAACACTCAAACTGTCCTTTAATTAAAGAGAAGTTTGGGACAGATTGAAACATGACATTCTAGAATCCTAAAAAAATGAAACAAGATTCTTGGAGTTCCATCCACCAGTGTTCTAAAAAGGATTAAAGCATTCCATGTCTGTGTGAGTGTTGGGGCAACAGCTGAGGACTGAAAATCTCACAAAGCCAGGTTACGCACAGGGACAGGCTTCGCCCTCGTTTGCTGCTGCTGTGGACCACAAGGACGGGTCCCGGAGGCAGGGTTGGCCCTGCAGAGCCCTCGCTGCTGCTAGTCATCAGTTCCCGTTTTCTCTACTTCCCACTTCCTCTGGGAACTAGAAAGCTAGTTTTTGGGCGGGGCGGGGGGAGGAAGAGAGCTTAATTTTATGAATGTTAATGCTACTTACAATAGTTTTTGAGCTGCCTCTCTTCGGTTCTAATGACCTTGGGTAAAAGTAGCAGGGCCTGTACCTTCCCCTAAGTCTAGTAAACACTGCCACCAAAAGAAGCTTATTTGTCTTTTAAGAGAGGGGCCCACCCTGTAAAAATCTTAGCGTAAATAAATTCTGTAATATTGGAGGTGTGTTTGACTAATAAAATTGTGAAAACATTTCAGGTCAGATTTTCTGCTGAATATTTTGGCACAGGAATTATTTGGGGGTTGAAGAGCTGGAAGAGACGGTGCAGGGAATCTGAGAAAACTTAAGAAGAGGCGAAGGCGTGATGATCAGCACTGAGACTAGGATAAATTTGAGAAGCCAGAGGTGCTGCCATTGCTCACTGTACCCACTTCTCCAGTGAGGGCTGAACCCCAGCCTTGGAGAAGGAACCTTCCTTCCAGCTTTATCCTTCCTTAATACCCTCTCTCAGCTGGGGGTTTTACAGTTACTCTCCTATTATTGCATAATAATTCTTTATCTTAAATTTCCATTCAGATTATTGTGTGGTTTCTGTCTCGTTGGACCCGGATTGATACAGATGTGAATGTGCATGTGTGTCATTTTTAAATGAAGGCAAAGACATGAAATTTTGACTGCGTTTATTCAGTGAACCCAGCAATAAGCCAAAGAGACAATGCAAGTCAAAGTTGTTATTTGCACTAGCTGGGGCTATGGTCCAGAACCCAGACAGGGAAATATGATGGTCTAGACCTGGGGATGGCAAAGCAGAGCCTGAAGGCCAAATCTGGCCTGCCGCCTGTTTTTGTATGGCCTGCGAACTAAGAATGGTTTTTATTTTTTAAATTGTTGAAAAGAATAATAATATTTTGTGACACATATTTGTGTTCATGAATAAAGTTTTATTGTAGCACGGCTACACATTTGTTATGTGTTGCCTATAGCTGCTTTCATCCTGCATACAAAGGCTGAGTTCAGTAATTGCAACAGACACCATGTGGCCCACAAACCCTAAAATACTATCTGACGCTTAACAGAAACGGTTTGCCAACGCCTGATCTAGACTGAACCTTGAGAACACTACCAAACAAGGGCCAAATGAATAGCCTATTGAACTCCCAGCTCTGGAATTCATGACCCCTTTTTCCTTGTTTGTAGAAATCGACAAGCTGATTCTAAAATTTATATGGAATTGGAAGGGATCCAGAATAGCCAAAACAATCTTGAAAAGAAAAACAAAGTAGGAAGCCTCACATTTTTTGACTTCAAAACTTAATGCAAAGCAGTAGTACTTCCATAAGGATAGGCATATAGATCAATGGAGTAGAATTGAGAGGTCAGAAATAAAACCATGTGCCTGTGGTCAACTGATTTTCTACAAGGGTGCCAAGACCATTCAGTGGGGGAAAGAATAGTCTTTTCAACAAATGGTGCTGGGACAACTGGATATCTACCTGCAAAATAATAAAGTTTGACCCTTATCTTATGCCATATACAAAAATTAACTAAAAATGTATCAAAGATCTAAATGTAAGAACTAAAACTATACAAGTATGAGAAGAAAACATAGGGCCAAATCTCCATGATCTTGGATTTTGTAAAGGATTCTTAGATATGGCACCAGAAGCATGGGCAACAGAAGAAAAAAGAGATAAATTATACTTCATCAAAATTAAAACCTATTGTGCAGGACACTATCAAGAAAGTAAAAAGACAACTCACAGAATGAGAGAAAATGTTTATAAATCATATATCTGATAGGAGACTCGTATCTAGAATACACAAAGAACTGTTACAACTCAGTAACAAAACACAACCCAAGGATGATATACAAATGGCCAATAAATACATGAAAAGATGCTCAACATCATTAGTTATCAGGTAAATGCAAATCAAAACCACAATGAGATAGATACCACTTCACACACTCTAGGATGGCTGAATCCAAAAGTCATAAAATAACAAGTGTTGGTGAAGATGTGGAGCAATCAGAACCCTCATACACTGCTGATGGGAATGTAAAATGGTGCAGCCACTTTGGAAAACAGTCTGGTAGTTACTCAAACAATTAAACAGAGTTACTATATGACCCAGCATTTCCAATCCTAGGTATATACACAAGAGAAATGAAAGCATATGTCCACATGAAAACTTGCACACAAATGTTTATAGCAGCATTAATCATAATAGCCAAAAGGTGGAAACAACCCAAATGTCCACCAACTGATGACAGGATAAACAAAAATAGTCTAATCATACGATGAAATATGATTCAGCCATAAAAAGAAATGAAAACTGATACATACCACAAAATGGATGAACCTTGAAAACATTCTGCTAATGAAAGAAGGCAGTCACAAAAGACCATGTATGATATGATTCCCTTTATAAGAAATGTCCAGAATGTTCTTCACCTCATTCAGTTCTTTGTTCACATGCCACTCCTCAGAGAGGATTTCCCTGACCATCTAGCGAGAATTGCAGCCCATCACTCTTGAGTGTCCCTACCCTACTTTATTATTTTTTTATATCACTCTCATGTTACTTTGTATACTTATTCATTTGGTTTATTGTCTGTCTTATTATCATGAGAACATAACCTCCTTCAGGGAAGGGACTTTGTACCCCAGTAACAGTGCATGGCATTAGTAGGTGCTAAATAAATCTTTAAAAAATGCATGCATGGGGCCGGCCCCGTGGCTTAGCGGTTAAGTGCGCGCGCTCCGCTGCTGGCGGCCCGGGTTCGGATCCCTGGCGCGCACCAATGCACCGCTTCTCTGGCCATGCTGAGGCCGCGTCCCACATACAGCAACTAGAAGCACGTGCAACTATGACATACAACTATCTACTGGGGCTTTGGGGAGAAAAAAAAAGGAGGAGGATTGGCAATAGATATTAGCTCAGAGCCAGTCTTCCTCAGCAAAAAGAGGAGGATTAGCACGGATGTTAGCTCAGGGCTGATCTTCCTCAAAAAAAAAAAAAATGCATGCATGAATGATATGTTAGGAGGCAGGGTAACTTGAAGGCAAAGGAACAGCTGAGGAGCCAGATGGAACTATATTCCCCTTCTGACTCTGCCACCTTGGGCAAGATAATTCATCTCTGAGCCTCCATCTCTTCATCTACAGGTTGACAGAAACAGGATGACAGAACATACATCTTAGGGATGGTGTGAGCCTTACAAAGCCCTGAGGTGGAAGCACTCCTTGCTGGGTTTGAGGAACAAGGAGACTAGTGTGGCTGGAGGACGGTGAATGAGGGGAACATTGAGGGAGATGAGGTTGGAGGGAGATGCAGGGCTAGATTTTATTCTGTGTGCTGGGAAGTTACTGGGAGGTGGGGAGCAGGGCAATGACATCATTTGGTATAATTCCGGTACTTTATATAAGGGCCCTCTGGCTGCTGTGAGAGTAAGAGAGGGAGCAAAGAGACCAGTTAGGGGCTCGTTAAATGATCCAAGGTAGAGATGATGGTGGCTAGGACTAGCGTGGTAGCAGTGGAGCAGGTGACAACAGTCAGATTCAAGACATCTTGAAGGTGAGATCCATAGCCTGATGGATTATGAGATGGGAGAGAAAGAGAGAAATCAAGGATGCTTCCAAGTTTGTCCTTTTGCTTTTTTTTTTTAATTTTATTTATTTATTTTTCCCCCAAAGCCCCAGTAGATAGTTGTATGTCATATTTGCACATCCTTCTAGTTGCTGTATGTGGGACGCTGGCTCAGCATGGCTGGAGAAGCGCCGCGTTTGTGCCCGGGCGCGCCAGCAGTGGAGCGCCCGCACTTAGCCGCTAAGCCACGGGCCGGCCCTGCTTTCTGTTTCTTAGCTCGAGAAATGTCTGAGGTGGGGAACACTGTCAAGAAGAGTGAATAGAATCAAGAATTCAGTTTTCAACATGTTAAATTTAGTATACCTGTCGGACATCCATGCCAAGCATGCGGCCGGATAGAAAAGGCCAAGAGTTAAAGGACGAGACCAGGGTTAGAGGAATAAATTTCAAATTCCTGAGCATTTCGGTAGTATTCAAAAGTCATGGGACTGGATGGGATGGATTGATTGATTGACTCATTCATTCATTCAAATATTTATTGAGCCTTTGTTTTGTGCTAAGCAGTGTTCCAGGCACTACAGCAATGAACCATACACAAAGGAAAATCCATAGTCTGGGAACTTCCATTCTAATGGGGAGGGATTATAAAGTAATTAGCAAAAATATATAGTATGTTAGCGATCGACGTTAAGGAGAAAAAGCAGGGATTGGTGGAAAGGCTGCAGTTTTAAACAGGATGGCCAGGGAGTCGTCAGTGGGAAAATGTCGTTTGAGCTTAAGTTCTGAAGGTGAGGGCATGAGCCACACACAAACCCGGACGACTAGCATTCCAGGCAGAGGCAACAAGGTGCTGAGGCGGGAGCACGTCCAGCAAGTTCACGGAAAAGCAGGGATAGTGGCTGGAGGAGACAGCCAGGGGAGAGTGGGAGATGAGGACCGGGAGGTAACGGGCCGGGGCGCGGGGGATGAGGGGGACGCGGAGCAGCTCGTGCACGGACTGAAACTAGGAAGGTGTCCGAGCCTCTCGGAGAGGTCAGTTCGATGTTAGCTCCGCCCCACTCTGAGCCTAAGCTCCACGTCTTGGCCGGAACTCAAGAGCCGGGCGCCGGGACCGGAAGTAGCTTTCTACCCGACCGTATTTTACGGGCGGCCGCATTTCCGGTAGCGGCGGCGGGAAGCGGCCTAGTGGCGGGCGCCTAGGCCTCTGCGGAGGCGAATCCGGCGGGAATCGGAGCCATCAGAACCGTCACCATGGTAAGGAGGCGCAGGCCGGCGGCGCGGGAGCTTCTGAGTCTGTCGTGGAGTGGGCACCGCGACTGATGGGGGAGGAGGCCTTGGGTTGCCCGCTCATGGCGGTGAAGGCCCGGGCCGCGGCCGCTCGGTCCCAGCTGGGAAGAGCCGGACTTCGGCGGTTCGGCGCGGTGGGGGAGGTGAAGGCCGGAACTGGGGGTCCGAGGCCGGGGTCGCTGGCTGGGTGCGAGGATACAACCGCGGCTCTCCTCGCCGCTGCAGCCGCTCTGCTTGGAACGCCGTAGGCACTAAGTAAACTTTGGCGGAGTGGATGTGTTTCTGGGTTTCGGAGCAGGCGCTAGAGCGCGCGCGGGAGGACTGGGCGAGCCCGGTGAGAGGCTGAGGCTTGTGACGGGGCCGAGGGCCGGAGAGGGAGTCGCGGAAGGAGGTGGAAGGGCTTGTGGCCGACACTCGAGGGTCTTGGGTCTAGTAGATGGGGAGGGGAACGGGAGCGTGAATGAGACTGTCTGGAGGAAGAGTACCGCTCGTTTGTTCACACATGTGTTTGAGCGTGTCTGACTTCAGGCGCTGGGGCTGCACAATGGAATGTTTCCTTCCTTCACCGAGTTCACTTTCTGGTTGGGGACAGATGATATAATTCCGAGTGGTAATTCAGCATTAAGTCCAAGTAACGGCGGGGGGCGGGGTAAGAATGCTTTCTGGAGTAGTTGATTCCTGAGCAGAATCATAAAAGATTGTCAGGCGTCTTCCGGTGTAAATGGGAGGGAATAATACAGATCCGCAGCACTGCAAGGGCAAAGCATGAGGGTAGCGCTGTTGAAAGTTCCTGGAGGGGGAGAGGGAGGAAGAGGTGGAAGATGAGGTGGGTGGAGTGGGCAGGAGCCTGGTTACTAAAGGCTTTACATGCTATTTACGCCTCTTGCTGGTAAGGCATGCCGTTGAAGAGTTTCACCAGCAAAATGACATGAACTAAGTTGTGTTCGGAAAGATCTGTTCTGTGGGTGTTACGTATTGGGTAAGCTGGAAGCAGGGAAACTTGGTAGGATATTGTTGGGGAATTGGTTAGAAGAGTAGGCACTGGATTCAGGCTGACTAGCTTCCAACACAGCTTCCTGGCTGTGAGACAGAGCAAGCTACTTAACCTCTCCCAGCCTCAGTGGCCTCATCTGTAAAATAGGAATAATAATGGATCTGATTTTGAGGACTAAATGAGATGTACAGTGCTTATCACAGTGCCTGACACACAGTAAGCACCCAGTAAGAGTGAGCTATCACAAGGCAGATGGGCCAATAAGTGTTGCCATAAAGGTTCAGATCTGTGTGGTTAGAAGCTGTGATTGCAAGCTGGTTAAAGTGGTCATCTAAGGGAGACTGAGCCACATAACCTGGGTCTCCAGGGTGGCAGGAGTCAAGGTTCTGATCGAGACATTTGTGGGTCCAAAAAACCTGTTCTTGTCCAAGCTTGCAGAGATGAACAACAAACACAGTGCCTGGTACGGGGAAGGCACTTGGATGGCCCACACCAGTCCGATAGGAGGCTGACACAGGGATCAAATGCCGGGTCTTTTGTTTCTAGAGAAAACTATAACTGCCCAGGGCACTTGACAATTTGCATTGTGATGTCTCTGTAGTCTCTCTACTTTAGCAAAGCTACTTGGAAGCCAGGCTATAAAGCAGAAAAGGTGGGTTAGTTAAGAACCATGACAAGTAACATATTCTTAAAAACCATTGTGTGTTCAAACTGATCAGTTAGCACCCTGGCCAACAAAAGGTTTTCCTCTCCCAAAGGTAGTCTTGAAGGCATACGGCATACTAACAAATTCTTAATTTGGGGATTTCATTCTCACTTCCAAGTTGATCAGCTCCTTTCTGATAACAACTTCTCATTGACTGGATTTTTAGTGCCGGTCCCATTCTAGCTCTTTTACTCATTCTTTGTAACGGGGTGTGGGTGTTCCACAGCACTGGAGTCACACCTGTAGCCTGCACAGTGGCAGATGGCTGTCTCTGGTATGGGTGGATTTGATTAGTTTGGAGACACCCTGCCCTCTCACCCCTGAAACTGTCACACATAGACAAAGGCAATTGTGATATGAGCAAGATGATTTTAAGGGAAGGGGGAATAACAGAGGTCAGGGCTGAAAACAAGGTGACATGGGAGAATTCTCTGGGAAAGGGCCCTGGCTGGAAGACAGAGCTGAGAATCTACTGAGAAAGACAGATGTAGAAAGGAAGTTCAAGGGGAAAGTTTTTAGGAAGGACCAGGGGTGTGTGGGTCCAAAAGAGCTGAGTCTCATTCCTGTTGATTTCTCCTTGCAGACCGTGGGCAAGAGCAGCAAGATGCTGCAGCACATCGACTACAGGATGAGGTGCATCCTGCAAGATGGCCGCATCTTCATTGGCACCTTCAAGGCTTTTGACAAGCATATGAATTTGATCCTCTGTGACTGTGATGAGTTCAGGAAGATCAAGTGAGGAGTGGGCTATGGGGGGAGGGATATGGGTGGGAGGGAGTGGATTGGGTGGGTGGATCAAGTGACAGGTGGTGATGTAGCTAGCTGGTTCCTCGGTTTGCTCTCCTGTTTTAGAGGGCAGATTTAAATGGGGCATTGGCCACTAAGAAATCTCCTTTCTTAGCTCAGCAAATGTTCCTGTCTAGTCCTATTAGAGTACAAGTTGTCAGGAGGGCTGCTAGGCTTTTTGTTTCTCTGATTTTGCGTGCCCCTGGGTACTGGGGTAAAGGGCTCTCATGTTCTCCCCACAGGTGTGTAAGGGGGGAGAGCTTGATTTTCTGGCCTCATTGCCTATTTGTAAAGCTGTAGCCTAAAGGGCTCTCCCAATGCAGCCTGGTCTGAAACTGCTTTAAGAAGCCTCTGACCCTCTTCAGGGTAAGTGCTCAGCTCCCCTTGTGGGTTTGGGGCCAGTGATTTTTGTTGGCATTCATAGAAACAGTTGGAGATATTTTCTACTTTGCTACAATTCCATAAGTTATTGGATAACTCCCTTAGGACTCAGAGATCTTTCTAGCCTATTAAAAGATGTGGTCTAGCTTTTTATCCTATTTTCCATTCAAGGCATCTTGAGGCCCAAAGAGGTTATATGACTTCCGTGATCATCCAGCTCTCTTTTGCTACATGCAGTGTCCATATTATGTTGTCAGTGGCTGTGAATTCCCTTTGAGGCTGTTGTTTTCTTTGTCGCACGAGGTGAAGAAGTACAGGACAGAAGATGCGGTAGGGATGGCTGAGGGCCAGGCATGTGTTAGAGAGGGACCGACAGATCAGTGTAGAACTATTCCAAGTGGTTCTCTTCTGTTTTTTTTTTTTTTTAAATGAAACTAACTATTCTGCCAATAAAAAATATTTATTAGACAAGTTTTTTTTTTTTTTTTTTTTTTTGGTGAGGAAGATCAGCCCTGAGCTAACATCCATGCCAATTCTCTTTTTGCTGAGGAAGACTGGCCCTGAGCTAACATTTATTGGCAATGCTCCTCCTTTTTTTTCCCCAAAGCCCCAGTAGATAGTTGTATGTCATAGTTGCACATCCTTCTAGTTGCTGTATGTGGGACGCGGCCTCAGCATGGCCGGAGAAGCGGTGCGTCAGTGCGCGCCCGGGATCCGAACCCGGGCTGCCAGTAGCGGAGCGCGCGCGCTTAACCACTAAGCCACGGCGTCGGCCCCTAGACAGATTTTTAAAAAATGCGTAAAAGTATATGGAGAAAAAATTAAAATACCCAGAAGGTTTTTTTTTTTTTTAATTGTGAAAGGGCAATACATGCTTTTATTAAAAAATAAGAAAATACAGATAAGCCAAAAAAGGAAAAAATGTCCACCCATAGAAAACTACTGTGGATTTAATATAAAATATCGTTAAAATGAAACCTTTAAGTTATTTTTTAAAATCAGGTACTTTGTCTTTCCTTTATTTTTAAGGTATTAGCTTTGGCTTTTTCTTCCCTTCCCCTATTGTGTTGTGGTTATTTTGTCCGGTTTACATTGCTATTTTGTTCATCCCTTTCTGGTTGTTGCTGTTTGGAGGTTTCTGTTTTTGTGCTTTGAGGACAGAGGTGTAATTTCAGCGTAGTTAACTCTTTTTCCTTTATGGCTTCTATTTCTGATGTGAGGTGAGGGATGGAATTCTAGGCGTGTGGGGTTGAATGGAATTCTAGACGGATACTGCGTGTAAGTGAGGTGAGTGGGATTCAATTGACTTGAGGAATTGTTTAGCTGCCTCCTGACACTGGCGAGGCCTTAAGCTGAGGGGAGGGAACAGGGTAATGGCAAAGGAGAGTTAACTGAGGAAGGGCTTTCACGATGGCTACGGAATAACATTTGAGCCAGGGCTGGGCTTTCTTGACTCTTGTCCCATCTCTTGGTCTGTGTGTCCTCTTGGCATGGGAGACAACCGCCTAAGGGGTTACAAATTCAACCTGTGAAGACTTTCCAGAGGGGCTGTCTTAGGGAAAGTTTATGTACCATTTGTCAGGAGATACAGTGTAAAATAAATCTTGGAGGGCCCCTAGGCAGGTGAACATGAACTTTACCCTTTTTCTAATGCTTACTTTTTTGTTTCTTCTCCTAAACCTGTTTTTAGGCCAAAGAACTCAAAACAAGCAGAAAGAGAAGAGAAGCGAGTCCTCGGTCTGGTCCTACTTCGAGGGGAGAACCTGGTTTCAATGACAGTAGAGGGACCTCCTCCCAAAGATGTAAGTCAGAGCAGAATGCCTGTGCAAGGCCAGGAAACCTTGTGGAAGAGAGGCCCTGCCAAGAGCCAGGCCCCGTGTTAGGGTCCCTGCGTTTCATTACAGTACTCACAGGCATCCTCTGATTTTTGTCCCCCTTTTACAGATGATAAACAGAATCTGAAAGAGGTTATCTTGCAAGTAAGAAGTGGAGACACAAAACTAGAATTTGAAGGTTTCTAACTTTAAAGCCCTCCCCTTTTCCTTAGTTGATATACATAGTGAGTCAGGAGAAGAGGTACCTAAGGCCATCTGGGTCAGTTCTTATATGATGACAGTCTAGCTGGACCTTAAAAAGTTGTAACTCCAAACAATAGAATATATATTTTATATAGTTATAGAATAATAGTTAACAGTTCTTGAGCATCTGCTGTGTGCCAAGCACTTGAGTATTTTATTTAATCCTTGTAACAGTCTTTTGAGATAAATTATTCCCACTTCATAAATAAAACAAACTGGGGTTTAGTAACTTGGCCAAGGTGTCACAGCTGGGACGTGGTGAAATGGCATTTGATCCCAGGCAGTCCTGCCATAAACACCGGCCTGCATTTAGAAATAGGAGAGTCTGTAGAGAACCGAACCAAATTTGTTTTCCCTTTTTCATTTTAAGACATTGTTCATCGAAGGAATAATCCTCTTACCTTGTTTTTATTTTAATCCACATATATATCTCTTATCTGGTACTTAACACATAGTATACTTGTAATATTTTGTTCTGCTTTTTCACTTAACGTTGTAAACATTTTTCCACTTGCTGTATACTTTTTGAAAGTCGTGTTAATGACTTAAAGATATTCTCAGGTGAGTACAAAGTAGTTTATCCTACTCATTTCCCTTTTTTTGGACTCTTACATTGCAGTTTTTTCCACTTATAAATGTCTGCAAGGGATGTTACCATATGTTTTGGGCCAAAGCATGTGTACATATTCATAACTCTTAGTATCTATTTCCAGTAGAATTTGTTATCTGATGTAACCTGTTTTAAACCTTCATGACCACAATCAATTTTGTCATAACTCCATCATTTGCAGATGGGGAAACAGTCCCAAAATCGTGGGATTACTTGCCCACTGTCACCCACCAGGTGAGAATCAGCTGGGACTGGACCTCATGTCTGATGCCAGGTCAAGTGCTCTTGTCTACCATACCCTTCTGAATGGAGCCCTGGCCCTTTGTTGGTTTAATTTTCACAGGAGTGCATATAGGTTGCGTTGTGGCATGTTTCTCTAGACTTACTCTTCTAGCCTGCTGCAGAGGTGACACCTAGGCACTTAATCTTGGATGACAGAGGAATAGTGTTAACACATAGGAGTGGGTAGTGTTTTTATAAGCTGTTTTGATGCACTATAAATCTGAAGGGCTCTCTTGGCAATGGTATTCCAAAGTGTACTTCTGATCCTCTAGGCCACAAGCATTTTAGCATGTTTGTTTGTTTTTCAGACTGGCATTGCCCGAGTGCCACTTGCTGGAGCTGCTGGGGGCCCAGGGATCGGCAGAGCTGCTGGCAGAGGAATCCCAGCTGGTGTTCCCATGCCGCAGGCTCCTGCAGGACTTGCTGGGCCAGTCCGTGGGGTTGGCGGGCCATCCCAACAGGTAAGGAGTTGGAGAAAGGCACCAACTTCTGGTGGTTAAAATAAAGGACAGAGTGAGGGTCCACAGTTTGGAAAGAGTCCAGAATGACCAACTTATGACTGTCAGGCTATTGGTTTTTCACTGTGCTTTGTATGTGGTCCCAGAATCAAGCAAAAAGGAAAACTTCCCATTGTAAATTATGTTGATGGTATTAAAGAGATGCATAAAAGGTATTTTAGCCAACTGTATTGGAGTGAAATGTTTCCATGACAACATTTGAAATATATTCTCTTACAACCTGTTATCAGTCATATTTGAAAATGCAGGTGCCTTCTCTAATTTGAATTGGGCATCCTTAACTCAGGCCTGGAAGATGGGACTTGGGCATTCAAGCTTGATCTTCTCTGGCAGATGGTTTTAGACAAGAAGTCTGATGCCATGAGTTATAGCTTAGGGGATTTGGCATCTGCTGTTTCTTAACCAAGTTGGGGAGGAGAGTGGGATGCTGCATTGCACTGTACTATTCTGTCTGACTCCTTTCCTGTGTCCTCTTAGGTGATGACGCCTCAAGGAAGAGGCACTGTTGCAGCCGCTGCAGCTGCTGCCACAGCCAGTATTGCAGGGGCCCCAACCCAGTATCCACCTGGCCGTGGGGGTCCTCCCCCACCTATGGGCCGAGGGGCACCCCCTCCAGGTGAGAAACCCATAGGGAGACCATTGCTAATTGATAGAAGAGGCCTGAGCTGGATTCATGATGAGACGTAACCTTGACTGAAACCGATGACGAGTTTGTGTAATTAAGCAGGATTACTCTGAGATCCAGCCTGGCTGACTGACCATGGAACTGACTGGACAAGAGCCATTGGGACCCCCACCTCTTTGGCTCAAGTCCCAGTTTTCCAGGAGGGACTGGGGGGTGGAATGGTCCATCCGTCTGAGAACTTGGTGGACAGCTTTGTATGTTTCCTGCTCCCTTTTTAAGATAGACACTTGAGCCAAATTCTTGGGACTTTTTTCTTGCAGGCATGATGGGCCCACCTCCTGGTATGAGGCCTCCTATGGGTCCCCCCATGGGGATCCCCCCGGGACGAGGAACTCCAATGGGCATGCCCCCTCCGGGGATGCGGCCCCCTCCCCCCGGGATGAGAGGTAAGTGCCTGCAGCAGTGACTGACTTCCTTAGAGCCATGTTAGCATGGAGGGAAATGGAGGGAAGATTGGATTTTGACCATGTCCTCTGGGCTTTTAGGCCTTAAGCCTATGGAAGTAAACTATTAGAGGACAGATTTGTCCAGAAAGGAGAGAGGGAACAAGAATTTCTTAACTTGACTTCACTTCCCTCTTAGAGCAGTTAGAGTAGCCCTGTACCTAGGGTTCTCTCAATGTCCAAGGCAGTGCAGGCAGTATCAGGGCGCTATGAAGTAATGCATTCTGAGAGTCCCCAGCAGAGGTCATGGAATTGTCTCAGGCCCTTTGATTTGATATTGTCTGGTGATTAAGAGGGGGCTCTGGGCTTTGCTATACTATTTATTATGTATATCTGTTTAACTCCAGTTTGAGAAATGCTGACATAGATTAGCCCTTTTTTTTATAGTTAAGGAAACAGGCCCAGAGAGAGCTCAGTGTCCTGACTCCCAGACCAGTGTTCTTTCTGCCAAGCCATAGTGGGTGACCCCGGTGTCTCTAGTTCAGGTTTTCTGTTTATGGGTTTTATAAGCATGGGAACCCAGTCAGCCCCCAGAGAAGTCCCCAGTTAGCGCATATGCCACGTACATCCCTATAATCAGTTGATAACTGCAGGGTGTGGGAGGCTGGGGCGGGGCTGGGGATTTGAGTTGCAGATCAGGCACTGACTAAACTTCTTACTCTTACTTCAGGCCTTCTTTGACCCTTGGCCACAGAGTTATGGAAGTAGCTCCACAGAGGCGTGGGCCCGATTCCTCAGGGCCACATTACCACAGACCTGTTTGTTTGTTATGCCGTTGTTCGCGGAGTCTCACGGGATTGTCTGGTTTCCCTTACAGGGCCCCCTCCCCCGGGAATGCGCCCACCAAGGCCCTAGACTCATCTTGGCCCTCCTCCGCTCCCTGCCTGTTTCCCGTAAGGCTGTACATAGTCCTTTTATTTCCTTGTGGCCTGTGAAACTAGTTTATAATAAACTCTTTAAGAGAATATTATAAAGGTACCTGGTGTGTCTGTTTATTTTTAGAAAAATCTTTGATAAATTGGGTGCTTAATAGAGTCGAGAAGAGTTGCCTTGAAAGAATTAGCCCTAATCTTAGCTGCTGCCCTTATATTTTAACTACACATTTGCAGAGATGCCCATCACATACCAAGAGAATTAGAAAATTGAACTATAATGGGACATTTTCACCTATCAAACTGGCAAAGATCAGTTTGCTGAAATAAACACTGTTGGTGAGCTTGTGAATTGGTATATCCTCTTTGGAAAGCACTCATCTAGATAGCTTCTTGAGCAGAACTTTAGATTATCATTTTTGTACAATAAAATATGAAGCAAATAGTAAAAATGAGAACCAGTTCCATTGGGAGAGGAACAATTTTGGTGTAACTTTCTCCCAGGGTAACACATACATATACCCTAGTCCATTTTTAAGTTGTGGGATTGCCATTAGTTTTTCCACCCGGAGTCTACGTTCTGTCACTGAGCAGTACTCTAGCACTTGGTATATCAAGTTTGAAGGGTGCAGAAATGAGAAGTGGATGCTATTCTTAAGTGACTATCTAGGGGGAAGACAATTCTAAATGCAAAGGAGGCTTTAATGAAAAAAGACTAGTGGTGTACTATGGGAGTGTTATGAGCTTCTCCAGGAATGTAAAGGTGATTCAACATAAGAGCAATGGAATATATCACATTAATAGAACAGAAGAGAAAAGCCACAGGATCATCCCAATAGATGCAGAAAAAGCATTTGACAAAATTCCAACACCCTTTCATGATAGAAATATTAAGCAAATTAGGAATAGAAGGGAATTTTCTAAACATGGTAGAGGGATTTATGACAAGTCCACAGCTAACACTCAATAGTGAAAGGCTAAAAACTGTCCATAGGAACAAGACAAGGGTGTCCACTGTAACCGCTGCTATGCAACATTGTACTGGAAGTTCTACCCAGAGCAGTTAGGCAAGAAGAAGAAAGAAAAGGTATCCAAATTAGAAAGGAAGAATTTCACAAATATGATCCTATGTATAGAAAATCCCAAAGAATCCATAAGATAGCTGCTAGAGCTGATGAATGAATTCAGCAACGTTGCAGGGTAGATCACACAAAAATCAATTGTATTTCTATACACCAACAACAAACAAAAGGAAATTTAAAAAACTCCATTTACAATAGCATCCAAAAGAATAAAATACCTAGGAATCAGTTTAAGGAGGTGAAAGATTTCAACACTGGAAATTACAAACAGCCTGAATGAAGACCTGAATAAATGGAAAGACATCTCATGTTCACGGTTCTGAAGATGACTGTTGTTAAGATGATAATACTCCCCAAAGTGATCTATAGAATCCATGCAATCCCTATCAAAATTCCAATGGCTTTTTTTTTTTTTGCAGAAATGGAGAAGCTGACCCTTAAATTCACATGAAGCTGCAAGGGGCACCGAATAGCACAAACAACCTTGAAACAGAAGAACACAGGTGGATGTCTCACACTTTCTGATTTCAAAACTTACAAAGCTTCAGTCACCAAAACTGTCAGAGATCAATGGAATAAAATTGAGAATCCAGAAGTAAACCCTTGCATATATAGCCAATTGAGTTTTGACAAGTGTGTGAAGACCATTAACTGGGGAAAAAATAGTCTCTTCAACAAATGGTGTTGGGACAATTGGATAACCACATGCAAAAGAATGAAGTTGGACCCCTTATGTCACTCCATATATCCCTTATTAACTCAAAATGGATCAACAATCTAAATGTAAGAGCTAAAACTATAAAACTACCAGAAGACAATGGGTAAATCTTCATGGCCTTGGGTTTGGTGATGGATTCCTAGATTTGACATCAAAAGCACAAGCAACAAAAGAGAAAGTAAATTGGAGTTCATCCAAGTTAAAACTTGTGCATCAAAGGATATTACCAAGAATGTGAAAAGGCAACCTACAGAATGGGAGAAAATATTTGCAAATCATATATCTGATTTGGGTTTAATTTCCAGGCTATGTAAAGAACTTTCACAACTCTAAAAAGATAAACAGTCCAATTAAAGAGTCAGGAAAGGAATAGACATTTCTTCAAAAAAGATATATAAGTGGACAACAAGCACATGAAAAGCTGTTTGACATCATTGGTCATTAAAAAAATGCAAATCAAAACTGCAATGAGATACCATTTCATACCCCCTAGGATGGCTTTAATGGGCAGGGGGAGGCAGGGGGAAGGAAAATAACAACTGTTGGTGAGGATGTGGAGAAATAAGAATCCTTGTGCAGTGCTGGTGAGAATGTAAAATGGGGTAGCCACTATGGAAAACAGTTTGGCAGTTCTTCAAAAAGTTATACGTAGAATTGCCATATGATCCAGCAATTCCACTCCTAAGTAATATACCTAAGAGAAAAGAAGATATATGTCTATACAGAAACTTGTACACGAATGTTTGTAGCAGCAGCATTCATCATAGCCAAAAGGTGGAAACAACACACTGTCCATCAGTGGATGAAGGGATAAACAAATTGTGGGATATACATTCAATGGAAGATTTAGCCATAAAAGGAATAAAGTACTGACACATGCCTCCACTTGGATGAACCTTGAAAACATTGTGCTCAGCGAAAGAAGCCAGGCACAAAAGGTCAAATACTGTATGAAATATCCACAATAGGTAAAACCGTAGAGACAGGAAGCACATTGGAGGTTACCAGGAGAGGGGGATGGGGATGGCGGAAATGGAGAGTGATTACTTAATGGTACTGGGGGTTTTTATGTGGTGATGAAAATGTTTTGAATCTAGAGAGAGCTAGTGGTTGCACAACATTGTGAATACACTAAATACTATTGAGTTCTTAATGGTCAAATTAAAGTGGTTAATTGTACGTTATGTGAATTTGACTTCAATTACAAAAAGGAAGAAAGGACAGTTTCTTCCCAGAAAGAGTTTGCCAAGGCCTCTCTGTGAGAAAGATATTCCCAGGGGAGGAAAAGGCTGAGGAGTTAGGCCATCGTCAGGGAGGCGAGCTCGGCAGCAGCTTTTGGCAGAAGAGTCAACGGTTGGCTCCAACAGTGTCACAGGAACCTATATCCTGAGCAGCACAAACTGCAAGCAGGGCCGAGCAACCCTCTGGCTAGCCTCCCATTTATCTGTCAGGCGTGACCCCAAAGGGTTTTGTAGCCCTAGCCTGAGGTGAAAGGCAGGGACTCTTACTTTTATCACACAAACAAGCATAATCAACGAAGGACAAGTGTAGTCATACATTACCTAGTGGTTAGCAAAGTAAAACTCCTGGATGCTCAAAACTATTCTTGAAAATCCATTAGAACCCTCTTGAAGTACGGTCTATAGGGTTCTGTGTATACAACCTTACACAGAAAAATCTTAGGCACACTTGCTTTTGAGAACCATTGACTAAACTAAAAAAACAAAAAGAAGCCTACAATCAGACAACTGGGCATTCCAACTATTGTATCTTTAAAATAACTCCTAACTCCCTAGTGGTGATAGAAGTTGGGTGGAGAATTCTCGTGTGCTTTGACCCGCCTATAGACTTGGCTCCATTCCGGTTTTCATATTAAGCCTCTTTAACATTAGTTCTATTAGTAAATTGGTTTGTGGCTGTGAGGACTAAATGAGATAATAAAGGCATTAGGTTTGCTGCTGGATTTAAATCTAAATTCTTCTTGGTCAGACCCACATGCATGCTATGCCATAGCTTGTGTACTCGGCTTCTTTCTTTTAAAAATATTTTATTACAGTCACGCGTCACTTAATGACGGGGATACGTTCTGCGAAATGTGTTGTTAGGCAACTTCGTCATCGTACGAACATCATAGAGTGTTCTTACACAAACCTAGATGGTATAGCCTACTACACACCTAGGCTCTATGGTTCTAATCTTATGGGACCACCATCGTATATGTGGTCTGTCATTGACTGAAACATTGTTATACGGCGCATGACTGTATATAAACATGCTCATTAAAGAATGACGATGGAAAGAAAATACTCAGAGTTTCAACACTCAATGTTAGCAACATTCAATGTTAGCTTTTGTCCACGTGTTGGGTTTTGTGATCTTATTATATACTCAGCTTTCTATTTATTTAACATCAAAATCATATCCCCAAATCTTTGTAAACATTATAATGACTTTAGTGGGTCTCATTAAGTGCACATACTACTATTTACTTAACTAATTCTCTGTATTGGTTATTTAGTTTTTTCACTAATAAATAATGTGACGATCATATTTTTGCATAATGATTATTCCGTATTTAGATCATTTAAAAAAGAATTTCTGAGTCAAGGATGTAAACACTTTAATTAACTTTCTTAAAACTTGAGTCGATTTGCCCTGTTACAAAACAGACACAACTTCACTTTTTGCAACATGCTGCTCAGAATTGATCATTGTCATTAAGAAGAAATACACTTTTCTGGTTCGACAGCTGAAAATGATATATCATTGTGTTCTTTTATTTCAAAGGAGGGGTTTGTTTTTAAGTTATCTATTTCCTCTTTTGTGTATTGTCTTAAAAAAATTTTGTGATAGACATTTTCCCATGTTATTACCTAAGTTTTTATAATGATGACTGGATGTGTATCTAGCGAGTGTAACGTTAACTTGGTCATCCTTCCCATTTGGGGAATTCATATTATCTCTGATTTTTCATGACTACAAATCAGGCAGTAATGAATATTTTGTGTAGAAATATTTTTTTCTTTAGATTTTCTAAGTTTTTAGGAGCAATATTCATGATACAAAGGCAGTCATTAGAAAGAAGGGAACTCTCATTTACCGATTTCAGGTGCATGCATAAAATATCCCTGGAAGGCTCCATACAAGGAATTGGCCAGTTTGGTTGCCTGTGGGGAAAGGAACCTAGTTCAAGGGGAACAGAAATGGAAGGGAGAGTTTCCACTATATGCCATTTAGAAATTTTAAAATATTGAACCATATGCATGCATTACCTAGTTAAAATAATTAGCTACATTTAAAAACTTAAAAATAGTGAAATAATGAATGTACGTAAAAACAGATAAATCCACTGGGAGGCAGCATTGCCCTGTTAGAAGGAAGGAGCAGTAAACGTATGGGCTCAGTTCCATGAATGAGTGCTCTGACTGTGGGGTAGAATTTTTCTTCCTCATTTTCTGTTTTGTTCTTTTAATGCACAAAGACCTATACAGAAATAAAATACACTTTGTCTAAGGAAAGAAGGAAGTGTCAAGCCCTTCCTCTCTTTAGCTGTGGGGCCATACCTCTGTACAAGTATATAAATTCCTAAAAGTAGAGTTACTGAGGAAGAAAGGGGTTACACTTAAAATGTCGATAGGTGTACCAAATAGTCCTCCAACTGTATCATCCTACACCATTAACAATAGTGTTCACAGGTGCCTGTTGCTAACATCCTTGCCAATACAGTGTACTGTTACATTGTTAGATCTTGTTCAATCTGACAAATTAAAAAATATCTCCTTCAAACATTGGCCTTAAACGACACACTAGAACAGATGGACCTAGTAGATACATACAGAGCATTCCATCCAAAAACCGAAGAATACACGTTCTTTTCAAATGCACGTGGAACATTCTCCAGGATTGATCACATATTAGGCCACAAAACAAGTCTCCATAGATTTAAGAAGATTGAAATAATACCAAGCATCTTTTCTGACCACAACGGTATGAAACTAGAAATCAACTATAGGAAGAAAATCAGAAAAGCCACAAATACGTGGAGATTAAACAAAATGCTACTGAACAATGACTGGGTTAACGAAGAAATCAAAGAAGAAATCAAAAAATACCTGGAGACAAATGAAAATGAAAATACTACATGCCAGAATTTATGGGATACAGCAAAAGCAGTTCTAAGAGGGAAGTTTATAGCAATACAGGCCTATCTCAACAAACAAGAAAAATCTCAAATAAACAATCTAACAATGCACCTAAAGGAACTGGAAAAAGAAGAACAAACCAAGCCCAAAATCAGTAGAAGAAGGGAAATAATAAAAATTAGAGCAGAAATAAATGAAATAGAGACCAAAAAAACAATAGAAAAAATTAATAAAACCAAGAGCTGGTTCTTTGAAAAGATCAACAAAATTGACAAACCTTTAGCTAGACTCACCAAGAAAAAAAGAGAGAAGGCACAAATAAGTAAAATCAGAAATGAAAGAGGAGAGGTTACAACAGACACCTCAGAAACACAAAAGATTATAAGAGAATACTATGAGAAGCTATGTGCCAACCAATTCGACAATCTGGAAGAAATGGATAAATTCTTAGAATCATACAACCTTCCAAAACTGGAACAAGAAGAAGTAGAGAATTTGAATAGACCAATCACCAGTAAGGAGATCGAAACAGTAATCACAAACCTCCCCAAAAATAAAAGTCCAGGACCAGACGGCTTCCCTGGTGAATTCTACCAAACATTCAAAGAAGACTTAATACCTATCCTTCTCAAACTCTTCCAAAAAATTGAGGAGGGGGGGAAGCTCTCTAACTCATTCTACGAAGCTGACATTACCCTGATACCAAAACCAGACAAGGACAACACAAAAAAAGAAAATTACAGGCCAATATCACTGATGAACATGGATGCAAAAATCCTCAACAAAATACTAGCAAATCGCATACAACAATACGTTAAAAAGATTATACACCATGATCGAGTGGGATTTATTCCAGGTATGCAGGGATGGTTTAACATTCGCAAATCAATCAACGTAATACACCACATTAATAAAATGAAGAATAAAAATCACATGATCATCTCAATAGATGCAGAGAAAGCATTTGACAAGATACAGCATCCATTTATGATAAAAAACTCTGAATAAAATGGGTATAGAAGGAAAGTACCTCAACATAATAAAGACCATATATGAGAAACCCACAGCTAATATCATAATATCATCCTCAATGGTGAAAAACTGAAAGCTATCCCTCTAAGAACAGGAACCAGACAAGGATGCCCACTGTCACCACTCCTATTTAACATAGTACTGGAAGTCCTAGCCAGAGCAATCAGGCAAGAGAAAGAAATAAAAGGGATCCAAATTGGAAAGGAAGAAGTGAAACTGTCACTATTTGCAGATGACATGATTTTATATATAGAAAACCCTAAAGAATCCACCAGAAAACTTTTAGAAGTAATAAACGAATATGGTAAAGTTGCAGGATACAAAATCAACATACAAAAATCAGTTGCATTTCTGTACACTAACAACGAAGTAGCAGAAAGAGAAATTAAGAATACCATCCCATTTACAATTGCAACAAGAAGAATAAAATACCTAGGAATAAACTTAACCAAAGAGGTGAAAGATCTGTACACTGAAAACTATAAAACATTTCTGAAAGAAATTGAAGAAGACACAAAGAAATGGCAAGATATTCCGTGCTCTTGGATTGGAAGAATTAACATAGTTAAGATGTCCATACTTCCTAAAGCAATCTATAGATTCAATGCAATCCCTATCAAAGTTCCAACAACATTTTTCACAGAAATAGAACAAAGAATCCTAAAATTTATATGGAACAACAAAAGACCTCGGATAGCTAAAGGAATCCTGAGAAAAAAGAACAAAGCCGGAGGTATCACACTCCCTGATTTCAAAATATACTACAAAACTATAGTAACCAAAACAGCATGGTACTGGCACAAAAACAGACACACAGATCAATGGAATAGAATCGAAAGCCCAGAAATAAACCCACACATCTATGGACAGCTAATCTTTGACAAAGGATCCAAGAACATACAATGTGGAAAAGAAAGTCTCTTCAACAAATGGTGTTGGGAAAACTGGATAGCCACATGCAAAAAAATGAAAGTAGACCCTTACCTTACACCATACACAAAAATTAATTCCAAATGGATTAAAGACTTGAATGTAAGACCTGAAACTGTGAAACTTCTAGAAGAAAACATAGGCAGTACGCTCTTCGACATCGGTCTTAGCAACATCTTTTCAAACACCACGTTTGACCGGGCAAGAGAAACAATAGAAAAAATAAACAAATGGGACTACATCAAACTAAAAAGCTTCTGCACAGCAAAGGAAACCATCAACAAAACGAAAAGACAACCTAACAATTGGGAGAAGATATTTGCAAACCATACATCTGATAAGGGCTTAATCTCCAAAATATATAAAGAACTCATGCATCTCAACAACAAAAACACTACCAACCCAATTAAAAAATGGGCAAAAGACCTGAACAGACATTTCTCCAAAGAAGATATACAGATGGCCAACAGACACATGAAAAGATGTTCAAAATCACTAACTATCAGGGAAATGCAAATCAAAACTACAATGAGATATCACCTCACGCCCGTCAGAATGGCTATAATTAACAAGACAGGAAACAACATGTGTTGGAGAGGATGTGGAGAGAAGGGAACTCACATACACTGCTGGTGGGAGTGCAAACTGGGGCAGCCTCTATGGAAAACAGTATGGAGATTCCTCAAAAAATTAAGGATAGAACTACCATATGATCCAGCTATTCCACTGTTGGGTATTTATCCAAAGAACTGGAAAACACCAATTTGTAAAGGTACATGCACCCCTGTGTTCATTGCAGCGTTATTCACAATAGCCAAGATTGGAAGCAACCTAAGTGCCCATCAAGGGATGAATGGATAAAGAAGCTGTGGTATATATACACAATGGAATACTACTCAGCCATAAGAAACGATGAAATCCAGCCATTTGTGACAACATGGATGGACATTGAGGGTATTATGCAAAGTGAAATAAGTCAGAGGGAGAAGGTCAAATACCGAATGATTTCCTTCATTAAGTAGTAGATAATAACAACAATAAACAAACACATAGGGACAGAGATTGGATTGGTGGTTGCCGGGGGTGGGGGGGAGGGGGGAGGGAGGGGGATGAAGGGGATGGTTCGGTACGTGTGTGTGGTGATGGGTTGTAGTTGGTGTTTTGTTGGTGAACATGATGTAATCTGTGCAGAAGTGGAGGTGTAGTGATGTACACCTGAAATTTTTACAATGTTATAAACCAATGCTACTGCAATAAACAAAACAAACAAACAAAAATATCTCCTTCTTAATTAGTATATATTTAGCTATGAGGGACACTAGTTATGTTTTCACATATTTAAAAGCAATTTATATTTATTTTTCTGTGAACTACTTCCCCCATGCTAGTGAGGGCAGGGGATCCATCCATGTTATTTCTCCTGCTCTGTGCACTCAACACCTGTTGTTAAATGAATGAATGACAAAGAACTTTTCTGGGTTCTATTTTCCTCATCTGTAAAATGGGGATGTGTCTTATTGTTGCCTCATGGGGGGCAGGATTGAGCCCTCCTCCAAATTTGGTTTGGATATCTGAGACTGATGACCCTATACACTCATCAAGAGGATATCAAAGGATTTATTATTGACATAATGAGGCTTTCTGGGGCGAGCAGGGCAGGATCCCAAGCAGGTCTGAAAATGGCTTGAGGGAGCAGGGAGGGCGACTGGCCCATTTCATTGGGGGTAGGGCTGTGGTGAGGGTCCCGCAAGAGGGCCAGGGCTTGCATGGTTTGTACTTCCCACAGGTGCCAGGGAGGGAGCCCTTGGGCTTTCTTATGGGCTTGCCCAGATGTGGGCCCATGGGGAACAGGGAGAAGTGGGCCCAACAGCTGTCAGCAGTCAGACATAAAAGATGAAGTCAGACTTTGTATTACAGGGTGATAGACCCTCACCTCATTGAAGATTAAATGAGATCATTAATATACATAATAAGGTTAGCCCAGAGGAAGTGGTCTTTTTTTTTTTTTTTTAATAATTTTATTTATTTATTTTTCCCCCAAAGCCCCAGCAGGTAGTTGTATGTCATAGTTGCACATCCTTCTAGTTGCTGTATGTGGGACGCGGCCTCAGCACGGCCGGAGAAGCGGTGTGTCGGTGCGCGCCTGGGATGTGAACCCAGGCCGCCAGCAGCGGAGGGTGCGCACTTAACCGCTAAGCCACGGGGCCGGCCCATGGAAGTGGTCTTTAAATTATTGTTGTTATTCTTGAGTCTTTCAATTCTAACTTTGTAAAGAGAGAGTTTTTTTCTGTTGAATATGTCCTTAGAATATTTTCTTCAGGAGTGAGACCTATAGTTATGGGGTTTGGCTACTCTAACCTGTGATATGGCTTGTCTCTGTTTCTTCCCACTGGACCATGTACAGTGTTTCACAATGAGTCAAAGAAAGAACATGCCCATTTCCAGAATGCACGGTGCTGGGTGCTTCATATATGTTATGTCAGGGAATGCTGACTGACATGAATGAAAGAGAATATCCCTGGGGTGTGGAGTGGGGAGGTCGGCGGGTAAAGTTGAACATATGTGTATCCTATGATCCAGTGATTCCACTCCTAGATATACACCCAAGAGAAATGCTGACATGTGTTCGCAAGAATACATGTACAAGAGTATATATAGCAACTCTATTTGTAATAGCCCCAGACTGGAAACTACCCAAATATCCATCAACAGTAAAACGGATAAATTGTATATCCACACACTGGAATATTGCACATCAAGGAGTATGAAGGATCTACAATAACACACAGCAATGTGGATGAATCTTCTACACAGAATCCAAAGACCAAACACAAAAACATACTGTGTATTTTCATTCATATAAAGCACAAAAACTAACCTTTGCTTCTACAATCTAGGCTAATGGTTACGCTGGGAGGGGCCACGCAAGGAGCTTCTAGAGTGCTGGTAATGTTCTATTTCTTGATCTGGGTGCTGGTGACCTGGGTGGGTTCAGTTTGTGAAAATTCAGCAAGGTGCACACTTTTGATATGAATATATTTTTGTGTGTATGTTAAGCCCCTATTTAAAAAAAAAAACCAACCAACTACCTGATTGGGCAAAATCTAAAAGGAAGCTTACCACCATGTTAATTGGGGTGGTGTCTAGGTGATGAGACTCTGCCTGGAGTTTCCCTTCCCTCCCTGTATGCTCCTAATTTACTACAATTCATTCATCCAATAAGTATTTATGGAATGTCTACTATGTACGAGGCACTCTTCTATTCAGCTCTGCTGGGTATACAAGAGCAAACAAGATGGAAGAACTCTCTGCACTTGATTAGCTTACATTCTAGAAGGGGGGATGGACAATAAATAATAAACATGTAAATGATGTCAAACGGTAATAATTGCTATGGAGAAAAGGAACTCAGGAAGAGGGAGATGGAAAGTGCCGTGAGTGTGGTGCTATTTAATTATAAAGATAAAGAGAAATTTGAGCAGAAACCTTTTGGAAGTAAGGGAGCAAGCCACGCAGATATGGCTGGGGATGGAGAAAAAGGACTCCAGGGAGAGGGTACAGCAGCTGGAAAGGCACTGGGGTGGCAGCGTCCTTTATTGAAAGCTCAGAGAACATCAAGAGGGTCACAGTGCCAGTTACCAGTTTATCATGTCTCAGCTCCAAACGCAGCCTTCAGTGCCTGCTCTGTGGCTAGACTCAAAATATTTTTTTGTCAGCTGGCATGATGGTAAGGTTTGTCAGTAGAGGGCGCTGGAGAGACACTGCAGGAAGAGAGGGCTTCCTGCTCTGGTTCTTGTGTGCTCTCTGCGGCTGGCACAGCGTCCCCAGGGCCCGCTCCCACAGCCTGGGTGGTCTCTCAGCACCGGTGGCTTCTGCAGGGAAGACGGCTTCTTTAGCACCGGCTCCTGCACTGCACGGTGGCCATCAGCACCCAGTGGCCAGCTGCTTCCCCTGGTACCCGTCTTGGGCAGTTTTGTAACAGAGTGCCTCTGGGGATTTAACCTCACCCTGAATGGCTTTCTCTGGCATCCTAGAGGGCAAATATTTTCTTTTTGGCACTTATCACTAAATTTAATTATTTATTCATGAATTTGTTTACTTTTATTTCTCATTTTACTTTTTATACCTTTTAAAATGTTGTGATTGAATACCTGTGTCCAGCGGCTAGAAGGTAAGCCCCGTGAGTATAGGGAACTTGTAATGTCACTGCTCTGTCCTGAGTTGAACAGATTGCAGGGTGGTGGATGTGGAGATGCACTGTCCAGACCTTCCTTCAATGGAGGGCTTGTTGCCCCATCTGCTAGGAGCGCTGCCAGCAAATGACCCTCAGATGTCAGCTGCTTCGCGGTTGGCCCCAGCAGTGGAGAGTTATCTCGCCCAAAGTCACGCCCCTTCTGGGGTGAACCAGTGACAGATGCAGGCGTAGAAAGACCCAGCCATCTCAGCCCAACCCGGGACGACTCTGATGGACCATTCTGGCTCCAGAGCTGGCCGTGGGGTGGGCCCAGGCTGTCACCGGGCCTGCATCATGGTTCGATTCCTCCCTCTGCCCCCTCCTTTCTATGGGGGTTGATCTCCAGGTCACTCTTCGATCAACATCCTGCACCCTAAACCCCATCTCAGAGTCAGCTTCCTGGGAGACAGCCTGCGACAGCTGAGCTGGACGAAGACGGGCAGTTGGCATTTGCTGGAAGAATGAGGCGTCTGGGGCCGCCACAAGAGGAGACCATCTCGAATGACATACAGAGCCCCCTGCTGAAAGGAGTGTCCTTTGTACTGAGAGTGATAGATTCCCTCCTGTTCTGGTGGCAGGCGCTTAGCACAGTTCCTTCCACTCTCGGCAAAGGCATAAGAGGAGAAGTGAATGCACTTGAGTGGAGGAGAGGGCCCTGGTCTGATGCCAGGCTTTGATATTTAATCCTGGAGAACTGGGCTGTGAATGCAGACTCTCACAGCATGACAGAGCTAGAAGGATCCAGGGGTTCACCAGGCTTCTCAAATATTTCTGCCCAAGTACCTCAAAAGGAAAGGAAGGTGAGCTCAGACCCTGGTCCAGGAAGACAGGTTGTGTTTACCCGGTGACATCAATATGCCAAGTGGGTGTGTGGCCCGCATTGGAGAAGCTCAGATCTTGATGAGAAGTTCAAAGCCAAGACTTGAGCCCTATCTGGGGTCTGATTGAGGTCAGGACTCGGAATGAGGCTGGATCAGGGCTCAGTGTGGGGTCAGAGGACAGTCTAGGGTTAGAGTTCTGTTTGGGATCAGGGCTCAGCCCAGGTTCAGGACTCAATGAGAGATCAGGATTGGAGTTCAGTCTGGGGTCGGGACTGTCTGAGTCTGGATCAGGGCTCAGCATGGACTCAGAGCTCAGCCTAGAGCCAGGGTCAAGTCACGCTTTAGCTGTGGTAGGAGCCAGGACTTAGCGTGAGGCCAAGGTTTAGGGCTCTTTCTAGCATCAGGGTCATGACCCAGTCTGGCCAGTCATGGCTCTGAGTACTGGCTTTATCTGGGGTCACAAGCACAAGCCGGAAACTCATCTGAGTTTCTGCCTGGGGCCTGCTCGGTCTTGGCCTCGGCCCAGGTTCGGGCTTGATCCCAGGCTGGGAGGCAGCCTGGTGTCAGCTCTCAGCCCTAGAGCAAGCAGCTGAGTCAGCACGTTGTTCTGCAGCAGGATCAGCAAACCACAACCTGGGGGCCAAACCCGGCCTGCCGCCTGTTTTTGTAAATAAAGTTTTATTTGCAACACATCCACGCTCATTTGCTTACCCATCATCTGCTCCCATGCTATAAAAGCTGAGTGGAGGAGTTGGAACACAGACCGTACAGCCTGCAAAACCTGAAATATTGACTCTCTGGGCCTCGACCGTAAAAGTTTGCCAGTCCTTCTTCTAAAGGCCCGGAGGCCCCTCTGGCATGTGACAGCCCAGATTGCTGAACTAGCTCAGTGTCAAAAGCCTCCGTGAAGGTCACAGTGGTGTTTAAGAGACCAAGGGGACTCAAAAGAAGCAGGGGAGGCCTGAGTCTGAGGTAGAGCCCTGTTGCTGGCGTCCTTCTGGGTCTGCATGGCCAGCCAACTCTAAGGCTTTGCTCAGTCGTGAATACTGTTCTGCCATTCCTTTGTGGAGGGCATTGTTAGCATGTTGCCAGAGCAATGGGAAGGTAATCCTACCTGTATCTTTTTCTTTGCAGCTTCCAAAGCCACATTTCCATCCACGCTCTGCTTTGTGCTGTCTTCTCTCAGTGTCCCCACTTCTCCCATCCCCAACCACGGTGCTCTCATTGGCTGTAGGGTGGCCTCTGCTTTCAGCAGCGGCTGGGAGAAGCTGTGGGGTGAGTTTTGTTCCAGAGAAGTGCCACCTCAGCTTAGCTGAGCGGCGCCAGGGGCGAGGGGGTTGAAGGGGAGACAGAACTACCTGGCAGGTGGCCCTCGTCACCTCCAGCTACTTTCCCTTCGTCAAACACACGCACACGCTGGCAGGCCATTCTAGCTCCGGAGCTGAGCGTGGGGTGGGCCCAGGCTGCCACTGGGCCTGCATCATAGTTCGATTCCTCCCTCTGCCCCCTCCTGCTGCCTCCCCCTCCCTTCCACCGGTGTTGATCCTCAGGTCATTCATTCCTTGGTAAATGTCCTGCACCCAAAACCCCATCTCAGAGTCAGCTTCCTGGGAGGCTCAACCGGAGACAGCCGAGCTTGAGGAAGACAGGCAGCTGGCATTTGCTGGAAGAATGAGATGTCCGGGGCCACTGCAAGGGGAGACCTAGTAGTCTCCCTCCTGAAAGGAGCATCCCTTTTACTAAGAGTGGGAGATCTCTCACCTGCTGTTGTCTTCGGCCCTCAGTGCTCCTTCTGCTCCTCAGCCCTGAGCATCCAAAACCTAAGTTTGGACGGGGGGTCCTGGAGCCAAGGCAGCCCAAGGGCCTCAGTCATTCAATGCATCCAGTCATCTGGGTTCTCCAAGCTGTCCCCATGCTGTGTAGAATCACCAGAGAAGTGCCTTCACTGAGGCCTTGGTCACAAGGATCATCCAACAAAGACTGTGTGTGTGTTTGTCTGACCCCCTTTTCACAAGACCCACTACATATGTTGTTCCCACTCCAGTTTGTACCCAGGAGGCATCTCACTGCAGATGAGCCTGGTTTGTTGTTGTTCAGATTACTTCAATTACACGATTAGTCACAATTCCTTTGGCTATCTAGAACACTTCTGAGCTGATTTCCATGTCCGGCGCAGTTATCTGCAGGGCCTGGTGGTCTCCACTCTGGTCCTCATCCCAAAGGTCTCTGCCCTGTTTTGATGCTAAGGATGCGACTGTGTGTAGTGTAAGCTGCTGGGGATGTTTTGCAGACTCAACACTGTTCTGGTTCCAAAGAAGTCACTCAACACTGGGCTGGTCGTATGAGATCCCTGATGACCACAACTAGACCAGATTTGGGGCTGCATCGCCAGATGCAATCCAGTCTTGATGGCTCCTCCTCTATCTTCAGCTTCTTCCAGGCAGCAGAAGCCCCTCAGAGGCTGGGCCTGTGTCTTCACTGAGGGAAAATTGCCCATTGCTTCAAATCTAATGATTTTCAGGAACATGACTTTGAGTAGAACTCAGATGGTGTAAACGGTATGCACACAGGCCCCAGTTCTTCCTCCAGCTCGCCTGGTGGCCTCGGGCAAGGCTCTTCCCTCTGTGTAAAATGGGAGTGCTGAGGAGGCCTAGGTGTCAGCTCTAACACTTTGGGGTTCTCTCTCAGAGCTCAGGGAGAAGGTTCTTGGGTATGGATATGGTCAGAGCATTGAAGAGCTGAGAGAGAAGCAAGGAAAGCCCAGGGGTCAGCTGGGGTGATGGTGAACTGGCCGGGCAGGAGGTGGCCGAGCTGGGTGGGCCAGGGTTACTGTGATGCTTGGTCCATCAGCCTCCTAGCAATGAGGGTGATAGATGATGGTGGTAGAGGCTCCCTATATCATCCATCATTGTCCAGAGGTTTAAGGATTACTGAGTCTAACACTTCATTTTACAGATGGGGAAACTGAGGCCCAGGAAAGGAAGGGACTTCCCCAAGTTCACACAGTGGGGCAGAAGCTGAAGCAGAACTGGAACCCAGGCCTCCTGGCTTCCACACGGGAGGGGCAAGGGGGTGGACAGGAGGGGAAGAGGGGCCATCTCCTCCCCTCACAGCCCCTCATGACCTATGACTTGGCCTTGGCCACGTGGATGATCACAAAGCCTTTGATGTCCGGGAAACGGGGGCTGACGAGGTCCACCTGCAGTTGCCTTGGGCCGCTCTTGGAGGGGGTGATGTTGAACTGGACCGAGGCCCTCTCCTGGGGCTCCAGGCTGGGCACACTGGGGAAAGAGGATGGGAAAAAGGCAGACCATTAGCCCTCTCTCCTTCCTGAGCCTGGCCTGCCAGTCCATGGCTCTCCAGAGCCCTCAGGATCAAGGTCACACCTTGTGGCTTGACATTCAAGCCTTGTTAATACGCTTCTAGCTTAATCTTCCTTCCACCACTTCTCACTCTTTCCAACCCGCCAGGCTAGTCTCCTCTCTGTTTCCTGAACATACCTCACACTTCCTCACTCTGAGGTTTTGTCTGCACTGTTCCTCCCACCTAGGATGCCCTTCCCATTCCAACCATACCCAAGGCCCAGATGAAGTTTCTCTTCTTCCAGGATACCTTCCGTGACTACCAGCCATGGAGACCTCTGACTAGGAAGCCTTCCATCCTCCTTTATACTGGAAAAGCTTCTCAATTCATCATTTAAAGCCCAGATCAAATATCAGCTCCACTGGGGCTTCTCCCTGGTCACACCCTACTCCCACTCCCACAGGCTGCCTCTGACCCCCTGGACCTTGGGGATCCATCCCTCTGTTTGCACAAATCACACTGTCCTCATTTGAAGGGCCATCTGTCTATGAGAGCCCTTCTCCAGATCCAGAACCCGATTTGTTCATCTTGGTGTTCCTAACAGTTGATGTGTGTGGCTTAGAGCACAGTCAGTGTGATCAAGGACCATGTGAGTGAGTGAGTGAGTGAATGAAAGAATGAATGAGTGAGTGAATTATTGAGAATGAGTAAGTAAATAAATGAGTAAGAATGAATGGAACATGTACGAATGAGTGAATGAATAGCTAAATGAGTGACCAAATTAAAGAAGGAATGAATGAGTGAGTGAATCAGTCAAAACTGAGTTGAGCCGATGAATGAATAAGTGACTGAATGAGTAAAAACATGAATAAAGAGTGAGTGAATGAATGAGTGAAAGAGAGCAGATGAATAAGAGTGAGTAAATGAATAAGTAAATAGATAAATGAGTGAAAATATAAATGAATGATATGAGTGGATGAGTTATATGACTAAGTTAATGATTAAGTAAATGAAGGAATGAATAAATGAATGAAGGCTGATATGTCTAAGCAGTGGGCTGGTTCCTGGGGGTCCAGAGTCTCTCCCGCACCCCCATGCCAACAGCTTCTCTATGGCTCATATTATAAGGAAGGCAGCCCCTCACTCACCACCACTAGACTGGCACTTACGCGATGCTGAGCTGTCCCTGGAGAAGGCCACTGCCCTCCACCATCAGCACACAGTCCTCCACTCTCTCCAAGAGGGGATTGACCACCATCACTTCCACCACAACTGCTTCCCCTACCACGGCCGGGCCCAGCACCTGGAGGGGCAACACCCATAAGTCATCCCTTCTCTTCCCCATTCCCCCAGGAAACCCGTGGTCCTGGCTGGGTCAGAGGATAGGGCATTAATCATGTCTACCTCCTGCTTCCACGTACCTCGTTACTGATCTCCGGCATCACGCCCATCCCCCCGCATCCACACCACTCCTCCCCACCCTAGAGAGCTGAAGTTGGAGCTAAAAGCACAAAACCCCCAGCTTCTGATGTCCCCCCCTCAGCTCTGAAGGGGCCTGCTAGGTATGGCGGGTGGATGCGAACAGGAGTCACCTTGATGGTGATGAAGTCCTCCAGAGTAATGTCCTTCTCCACCAGGAGCTTCTCTCCTTTGGTGACAAGGCACATGGCAGCCAACAGGATCTTCTTGTCCTCTGTCAGCTCTTCCTTATATTGAGAGTAAGATATTGTGACTGGGATCTTTTTCTCTGGAGGGGAAAGCAGATATGGGAATTGGGGGTCTGATTTTTTTTTGTCAGTACCTAGAAGGAGGAAAGGAAGACTCAATTCATAGTTATACTCTCTCTGGTCCTTACAATCAAACTGAGACAGGAATTGTTATCATCAGTTCACAGATGAAGAAACCTAAGGCTCAGAGAAGGTAATTTCTTTCCTGATGTCACATACCTAGTAAATCAAGTAGCCAAGATGAGGTGGGATTCAAATTCAGGCCAGTCAGCTACCATGACACCAGATTGTCTCTCCAAGAGCTCCTGGAGACGTGTTTAAACTTTCTCTAATCATTCCAGATGGAAATCTCTCAGTCCATCAACCATTCATCTCATCAGGAATTCACTCACTATTTATTGAGCACCTAACTAGTACTAGGTGCAGAGAAGAGGGAGGCCAAAGGTCTGCCTCAAGCTTCCAATCAAGTGAGGAGGCCATCTTTCTCGCAGTTTCTCCAAATCCTCCCACCCTGTTAAGGCCCAGTCCTAATCAGCCCCACCAACGGTGAAAAACCTTCACTAATATCCCCACCCAGTGACCTTGTGCTCTCTGCCTTCTGAGCTCCTGTGATCCTGGCCACCTCTCTCTCTCTCATCAGCCACGAACACCCTACGTACGTATTCTCTTCTTGTGAGCAGGAGTCACCACAGGCCACATCTGACTGTCAGTCATATTTGGGTTTTTTTTGACCACCATATATTTTTTTCTTTTAGGTACAACATGTCCTTTCCACTTTGTCCCTGGCCCTACCATTTGCTACTGCTCTAGCACCACTACTTCTTTTATTTCTGTTTCCTTCCTGTCCATGAAGGCATCTGAGTTTTCAACCTGTGGAAATGGTCCTTAAAGGGCTTGAACTTGGCTCACACATTCTGTTCCCCCAGAGGCTGCATACTGTAAATGCTTCCTGAATGCCTGTAGGATGATCCTTGTGCCAAGGTTCTACCTTGTTTTATGGGTTCCCTTAGTCCAGTAGGTCATTACTGGGAGAACACTTACTATAATAATAATGATAATTAATAATTATAAAAGCTAAATTTTACTGAGGGATAAAAATGTGCTGAATACTTGGAAGCACATTCATGGATTAACTCATTTAATCCACACAACAATTCCATGAACAAGTATTATTATCTCCAACTTATAGTAATATCAATAATACTGACAATCACTACCATAAATTAGATGTTCATTGAGTAGTAGGAGTTATGCCAAATACTTTATGTATGTTATATCATTTACTCCTTGCATGATGGTAGACCAGTGGTTCTCAAAATATGGTCCTGGGACCAGCAGCATCATCATCACCTGGAAACTTGTTAGAAATGCAAATTCTCAGGCTCCAGTGTGAAGAACCACCAGATGCCGCTAAAGATGCACGTGGACAGAGCTTTGAACATTAGTTCAGACCATGGAAGAAGGGTCCCTCTCCCCATGGGAGAAAGACTGTCCCTTACAATGTTCAGACCAAGGCATCTTGAAGTCCTCTGGGTGATGGATTCCACTGATAATCTTATAAAAGCTGAGTCCCTTTTCCTAGAACAGTGTTCTGAACAGCACTATCAATCACTGGATATAACTGATAACTGTAGAATACTCCATTCAACAACAGCGTAATACACATTCTTCTCAAGCTGACATGGGACATTCACCAAGATAGACCACATTCTGGGCCATGAGTAACACATTGCCAAATTTAAAAGAATAGAAATCACACAGTGTATGCTCTCAGATCACAATGGAATTAAACTAGATATTAGTAACAGAAAGATAGCCAAAAAATCCCCAAATACTTGGAGATTAAACCACACACTTCTACATAACACATGATCCAAAGAAGATGTCTCAAAAGAAATTTAAAAATATTTTGAACTAAATGAAAACACAACTTTTCAAAATTTGTGGGATGCAGCAAAAGCAGTGCATAGAGGGAAATTTATAGCATTGGATGCATATATTAGAAAATAAGAAAGATCTAAAATCAATCATCTAAGTTTCTACTTTAGGAAACTAGAAAAAGAAGTGCAATTAAATCCAAAGCAAGCAAAAGAAGAGAAATAAAATTAAAAAAATATTAGAGCAGAATCAATGAAATTGAAAACAAGAAATTGAAAGGGAAAATCAATGAAACAAAAACTGGTTCTATGAAAAGATCAATGAAACTGATAAGCCTCTAGCCAGGCTAAATGAGAAAAAAAGAGAGAATCACACAAATTACTAATATCAAAAATGAAAGAGGGGACATCGCTACAGATTGCATAGACATTAAAAAGATAATAATGAAACATCATAAACAACTCTACGGATAATAATGAAACATCATAAACAACTCTATGCCCACAAATTTGATAACATAGATGAAATAGACTGATTCCTCAAAATACACAATCTGCCAAAAGTCACAGAAGAAGTAGACAATATGAATAGGCTTATATCTATTAAATAAATTGAATCGATAATGAATAACCTTCCAAATACAGAAAGCATCAGGTCCAGTTGAGTTCACTGGTGAATTCTGCCAAGCATTTAAGAAAGAAATGGTACAATTCTCTACAATCTTTTCCAGAATATGGAAGCAGAGAGAATACTTCCTACCTCATTCTATGAGCCCTGCATTAATCTAATACCAAAACTAGACAAAGATATTACAGGAAAAGAAAACTACAGGCCAATATCTCTCATGACCATAGATGCAAAAATCCTGAACAAAATATTAGCAAATTGAATCCAACAATGTATAAAAAGGATTATACACCATGATCAAGTGGGATTTATCCTAGGTATGTAAGGTTGCTTCAACATTAAAAAATCAATTAATGTAACCCATACCATCAATAGGCTAAAGAATAAAAATCACATGATCACATCAATAGATGCAAAAAAAGCATTTGATAAAATCCAACAATTATTCATGATAAAAAATTGCAGAAAACTAGGGATAGAGGGGAACTTTCTCAACTTGATAAAGAGCATCTACAAAAAGTCTACAGTTAACAACACACTTTATGGTGAGAATCTCAAAGCTTTCCCACTAAGATCAGGAACAAGGTAAGAATGTCTTATCTCACCACTCCTTTTCAATATTGTACTGGAAGTCCTAGTTAAGGCAATAAGACAAGAAAAGGAAATAAAAGGTACACAGATTGGGAAGGAATAAATAAAACTGTCTTTGTTCACAGATGACATGATCATCTACATAGAAAATCTGAAAGAATCAACAACAAAAAATCATGGAACTAATAAGTGATTACAGCAAGGTCACAGGATATAAGATTAATATACAAAAGTCAATCACTTTCCTATATACCAGCAATGAACAAGTGGAATTTGAAATTAAAAACACAATACCATTTACATTTGAACCCCCAAAATGAAATACTTAGGCATTAATCTAACAAAATATGTACAAGAACTGTAGGAGAAAAACTACAAAAGAAATCAAAGAAGAACTAAATAAATGGAGAGATATTCCATGTACATGGATAGGAAGACTCAATATTATCAAGATGTCAGTTCTTCCCAACTTGATCTATATTCAAGGAAATCTCATCAAAATCCCAGCAAGTTATTTTACAGATATCAACAAACTGATTCTAAAGTTTATTTGGACAGGCAAAAGATCCAGAACACAATCATGAAGGAGGAGAACAATATCGGAGGACTGAGACTACCTCACTTCAAGACTTACTATGAAGCTACAGTAATCAAAACAATGTGGTCTTGGTGAATGAACAGACAAAAACATCGACAGAACAGAACAGAGAGCCCAGAAACAGACCCATACAAACATAGTCAACTGATCTTTGCCAAAGGAGCAAAGGAAATAAAACAAAAGATATTCTTTTCAATAAATGGTGCTGGAATAACTGGACATCCAAATGCAAGTAAATAAACAAACAAAAAAACCAAATAAATAAATCTAGACACAGACCTTATACTCTTTACGAAAATGAACTCAAAGTGGATTATAAGCCCAAATGTAAACTGCAAAACTATAAAACTCCTAGAAGATAACATAGGAGAAAACCTAGATGATCCTAGGCATGGCAATGATTTTTTAGATACAACACCAGAGGCACAGTCCACGAAAGAAAAGATTGACAAGTTGGACTTCATTAAAATTAAAAACTTCTGGCCGGCCCCCTGGCCTAGTATTAAGTTTGGTGCACTCTGCTCTGGCAACTCAGGTTCGGTTCCCAGGGGTGGACCTACATCACTCATTGGTGGCCATGATGTGGCAGCAACCCACATACAAAATAGAGGAAGATTGGCACAGATGTTAGGATAGGGTGAATCTTCCTCAAGCAAAAAGAGGAAGATTGGCAACAGATGTTAGCTCAGGGCGAATCTTGCTCAGCAAAAAAATAAAAAAAAAATTAAAAACTTATGCTCTGTGAAAGACACTGTAAAGAGATTGAGAAGACAAGCCACAAAGTGGGAGAAAATATTTGCAAGAGACCTATCTGATAAAGGACTTATCCAAAATATACAAAGAACTCTTAAAACTCAACAATAAGAAAATGAACAACTTGATTAAAAAATGGGCAAAAGACCTGAACAGACACCTCACCAAAGAAGATGTACAGATGCATACAAAAAGATGCTCAACATCATACATCATTAAGGAATTGCAAATTAAAACAATGAGATACTACTATACACCTAAGAGAACAGCAAAAATCCAAAATACTGACAAGGCCAAATGCTGGAGAGGATGTGGAGCAACAGGAACTCTCATTCACTGCTGGTGGGAATGCAAAATGGCACAGCCACTTTGGAAGACAGTTTGGCGGTTTCTTAGAAAACTAAACGTACTCTTATACTATCCAGTAATCATGCTCCTTGGTATTTACCCAAATGAGTTGAAAATGGTCCATACAAAAACCTGCACATGGATGTTTATAGTAGCTTTATTTACAACTGCCAAAACTTGGAAGTAACCAAGATGTCCTTCAGTAGGTGAATGGGTAAATAAGCTGTGGTACATTCATATAGTGGAATATCATACAGCACTAAAAACAAATGAGCTATCAAGCCATGAAAAAAAACATGGAGGAGTCTGAAGTCCATATTTCTAAGTGAAAGAAGCCAATCTGAAAAGGCTACATACTGTATGATTCCAAGTATTTGACATTCTCAAAAAGGCAAAACTACGGAGACAGTAAAAAGATTTGCAGTTGCCAGGGGTTCGAGGAGAGGCAGAGGAGCAAAGAGGTGAAAAACAGGAAATTTTAGGGCAATGAAACTATTCTGTATGATACTCCAATGGTGGACACATGTCATACATTTGTCAAAACCCATAGAATGTACAAGAGAGTGAACCCTAATGTAAACTATGGACTTTAGTTAAAAATAATGTACCAATATTAGCTCGCCAACTGGAACAAATGCACCACACTAACGCAAGATGCTAATAGTAGGGGAAGATGGAAAGTGGTGAGGGAGTATATGGGAAGTCTCTGTACTTTTCACTCAGTTTTTTTGTAAACCTAAAACTGCTAAAAAAAATAGCCTATTAATTTTAAAAATGATAGATTTTAATAAATTATACATTTTAATAGCCATACCATTTGGCTCAGTAATTCCACTTCTGTGAATCTATTCTAACAAAACACTCCAAAATCCAGACAAAAAAATATTTTTTGCACCAAGATGTTTACTTTAGGGTTTTGTAAAATAGCAATAAGCTGATAACTATTTCAAATAAGGAAAAAGATAAAATAAATCACCATATATTTATTTAAAGATTCACATCTATTAAAAGAATGTTACTGAAGAGCTTATAAAAATATTTAATTTACATTGTAAAGTGAAAAAATCAGAGCACTAATGAGTATTTGCAATATAATTAGGACTATGTTTTTCAAAAAGCAAATAAGCATTAAAAATTTGGAAGGAAAATATGTTAATTTGTAGATGGGTGGCAGGATCGAAGGTGATCTTTCTCCTGTGCTCTCTAAATCTTTAATGAATATGTATTATCTTCAATACGAAAAAAAATTGCTAAAAGCCAGGAGAAAGTGCATGTTAATCATTTCATTACAAAGTGTTATTTTGTGATTTAGATTTTGTGAAAACCAAGTGACATCTCCTTCACATGTTTTCACGCCCTGTCAAGATACACAAGCTTCACTTACCAGAAACCGGCCCAGAGGAACAACTTCTTTGTTTAATTGAGTCCTTAGAGTTCAGAAGGTAGGTATGTGAAGAGAGAGAGAGAGACAGAGAGGAGCTGGAGGGGAGGGGAGATAGAGACAGAGAGACAGACAAAGACAAAGGGGGAAAGAGAGAGAGACAGAGAGGGAGGGAGAGGGAGAGTAGGAAAAGGCAGAAGAATAATCAAATGGGATACATTTAGTAAATCATATATGAAGTGCTACATATTTAAGGATCATGAAAAAAATCCTTGACATATTTTTTAAAAAATCAGTTGGAATAAAGTCACTTAAAATTATGCAAAAACCTTCAAAAGGACTGAAGCCATTCTATTTTGGTGAGAAATACTAAGGGTACATTTCAGGCAAATGTACCATTAGGCACATTAAGTGTAACTGGTGTGTCCTGACCCCACGGCCCACTCCAAGGCCCGTAATCAGGCAACTGAATCAGCTGAGTGAATGTGCCCAGGGGTCGAACATTCCTGGCTGTGAACCCTGGCTCTGTCCCTCCCCTGCTGTGGGCCGTTGGTCAGGAGTGTGTCTCTAAGGCCAGGCTGAGTCCTGCCACCACACACAATGCCTGTGTGACTTTGAGTTTCCTCCTCTGAGAAACTGAGCTACATTGTACTCCAAGAGGTGGTTGTGGGGACTCCGGCCGATGCAGGTAGAATTCTCAGGACCTGGCCTGGTACATGTAAGCACTTAATAAACATCCCTTACTGGTCCGTCCCTCCCTACAGAAAACCATATGGGCTCCAGAATTTGCTGGATTTTAGACAGGTAACACAAGGCATACTCCATATATTAGGAGATGCTCCCAGCAGGTGTTTATTCAGCATAGAAATATTCATACTAATTGGGATAAGTAGAGATTACAAATCACCTCACTGTCAGGTCAGTTTGCCACCAGATGACTATGGACTTTTATTACTATTCTCATTATTTAGCCCCTCTGAGCCTCAGTTTTCTTATCTGTAAAGTGGGGACAAGAGGCAAGACACCATGCAAACGCTCAGGAATATCCTCTTCTTTCCTGGGAATGAATATAGGGTCCTGGGAAGTCCGGTCCTGCTCCAACCCTCATGGGAAGGGGATTAGGCTGGCCAGGTCCCACCAAGCCTCGTGTTCTTACCTTCTTCCGGCCCCAGCCGCAATGTGTGGGATTCGTGCAGGATCTCTGCCACCCGCCTGCGGGTGCACCGCACCACTCAGGTTGACCTGGACCCGCTGGGCCCGGGAGGTGAGGTTGGCCAGGCACAGGGCCAGCCGCAGGTCGTGGCCCAGCTTGGGTGGCTCTAGCACCTTGAACTTGCCGGTGATGCTGAGCTTGGTGGCGGGTTCCAGGAGGTCATCACGCCAGAGACCTCGGCCGCCGGCCCTGTGGACTCCAGCCCTCCTCCCAGAGGCTTCCACGCTGAACAGCTTCTTCACGGCCTTGCTGTACACCTGCCTCTCCTTCCGGGACCCTGCAGGGCATCGGGCATTGTGAGGCAGGCACCCTCTTCCTCCTCTGCCTGTCCCAGGGCCCATCTCTTCTCATTTCCCCTCTTCTCTAGGCAAAACCACCACTCCTTCACCACTGTAATTTACTGCTGCTGTCGGAGGTCTCAAATTGGCAGCCCCAGAGCCACATGCAGACCTCAGCCATGTGCATCGTGTTTGGTTCTCAGACTATTTAAATAAATTTTCAATCAGTTGCCAACAACTTCAGATCAGGAAACTTCACATAACAATACAGATTTGTAGCTTCTCTGACAACTGGGTCTGAAGTCATATGATAATAGCTGATACTTTTGTAGACTTACTATGTGCCAGGCACTATAGTTCTAGGTGCTGTATTTTTCCCCCTAGGAGGTGGGTACTATTATCATCCCATTTTACAGACAAGGAACCCGAGGCGCAGAGAAGTAAAGCAGCTTGTAGGGAGCGGTGATTTAAACTCAGGCAGTCTGGCTCCAAATTCCATGTTCTTAATCACGCTCCCTTCCCACTCTCTACACAGCGACAAGGGTCTAGAGCTGAGTAATGGCTGCTCTCTCTGGGAGGGAATGTATTCTCTGGGTCTCCATGGTCTCTACCCTGTAATTCCCACTGGCCTGCTGCACTCATGGGGTGCCATCTGCAAGGCTCCTGTAAACATGTGAGCTTAGGACCCCTGATCTCCCACTTTCCCTGTTGTAGCTCAGACTTCTCTTTTGACCTCCAGACCAATACTTGCAACTGGATAGCCCCTCACCCCACCCGATGTCCCACAGGTGCCTCAGATCCAACGAAACATGCCATCTTCCACCCAGCAGCATTCCCAACTCCGCAAACAGCTCCACCATTCACCCAACGTACGCAAGCCAGAAACTGGGAGTGTCCTTGACTCTTCCCAAACCCTCACCACCCACAACTGATCAGTCACCAAGTCCTGCCGAGCATCCTCACCGATCTCTAGAATCTGCCTTCTTCTCCATTCTCTCTTCTCCCATCAGACCACTGTATAAATCGCCTCACCATCAGGTCAGTTCGCCACCAGATATTGTGGAATTTTCTTACTATTGTCATTACTTAGCCTCCTACGAGCCTCAGTTTTTCCATCTGTGAAGTGGGGACGAGAGGCTCACAGGTGGGGCATTGAGCACAATGCTCAAGAATGTCCTCTCCCTTCCTGGGAATGCAGGTTCCACCCCTGCTCCAGTCCTTTTTCCACCCTGATCATCCCCAAATCCAACTCTGATGGTTCCACCTCCCTGTTTGAAACCTGTGGTGTGCAATCTCCCACACTGCTCCTTCCCAAATATTTTCTGTGAAGTACTTCAATACTGTGTGACTGAGGCTTGAAGGGACCCACGTGGACCTGAAGGTTCTTTAACATTATTAGTAAAATGTGTGTGAATTTTGCACCCTACTCCATAATGTATTCATTATATATTTTTACTATGAAAATGTTTCACCAGGAACAAAATGAAAAGGCAACCCACCAACTGGGAGAAAATATTTGCAAATCATATATCCAAAAAGGGGTAATCTCCAAAATACATAAAGAACTCTTACAACTCAACAACAAAAAAACAAACAACCCAATCAAAAAATGAGCAAAGGATAGGAGCAGACATTTTTCCAAAGAAGATATACAGATGGGTCACTAGTCATCAGGGAAATACAAATCAAAACTACAATGAGATATCACCTTACACCTGTTAGAATGGCTATAATCACCAAGACAAAAAACAACAAATGTTTGAGAAGATGTGGAGAAAAGGGAACCCTCATACACTGCTGGTGGGAATGCAAACTGGTGCAGCCACTATGGAAAACAGTATGGAGATTTTTCAAAAAATTAAAAATAGAAATACCATGCGATCCACCTATCCCACTACTGGGTATCTATCCAACAAACTTGAAATCAACAGTTCAAAGAGACTTAACGCACCCCCATGTTCATTGCAGCATTATTCACAATAGCCAAGACATGGAAGCAACCCAAGTGCCCACCAACTGATGAATGGATAAAGAAGATGTGGTGTATATATACAATGGAACACTACTCAGCCATAAAAAAAGACAAAGTTGTCCCATTTGCAACAACATGGATAGAGCTTGAGGGTATTATGCTAAGTGAAATAAGCCAGACAGAGAAAGACAAACACCACATGATTTCACTCATATGTGGAAGATAAACTAACACACGGACAGAGAGAACAGTTTAGTGGTTACCAGAGGGGAAGGGGGGTGAGCATAAAGGGTAAAGGGGCACATTTATATAGTGACTGACAAATAATAATGTACAACTGAAATTTCACAATGTTATAAACTATTATGACCTCAATAAAATGATAAAAAAATGTTTCATTTCCCTTCAAAGAATCTAATGTCACTTTCTCAGGAAGGCCTTCTTTGACCATCTGATTTTTTTTTAACAGCTTTATTCAGATATAATTCCATAACATACAATTCACCCATCTAAAGAATGCAACTAAATATTTTTTAGTATATTCACAGAGTTGTGCACCCATCACCACAATCTAATTTTAGAACATTTTGTCACCCCAAAAGGAAACTCTGTAACCATCAGCAGTTACTTCCCATTCCTCCCCCATCAATCCCAGCCCTAGACAACCATTAATCTAATTCCTAATTTCCCTATTCTGGACATTTCATATAAAGGGAACGATATGTGTGGTCTTCTGTGACTAGCTTTTTTCACTTAACATAATGTTTTCAAGATTTATCCATGTCGTAGTATAAATCAGTACTTGATTCCTTTTTATTGCTGAATAATATTCCATTGTATGAGTATACCACATTTTATTTATCCATTGATGGACATTTGAGTTGTTTCCATCCTTTAGTTATTTTGAATAATGTTGCTATGAATGTTCATGTATAAGTTTTTGTGTGGATGTTTGTTGTCATTTCTCTTGGGTATAAACCTAGAAGTGCATCTGCTGAGTTATAGGTAACTCTGTGTTTAGCATTTTGAGGAACTGTCAAACTGTTTTCCAAGGTGGTTGTACCATTTTACATTTCCACCGGCAATGTATGAGTGTTCCAATTTCTCCACATCCTCACTAACACTTATTGTCTCTTTTTTTGATCATAGCAGCCCTAGTGGGTGTGAAGTGGTATGTTGTGGTGGTTTTGATTTGCATTTCCCTAATGACTAATGCTGTTAAGCATCTTTTCATGTATTTATCGGCCATTTGTATATCATCCTTGGAAAAACGTCTATTCAAATCCTTTGCCCATTTTTAAATTGGATTATTTATGTCTTTATTATTGAGTTGCAGGAGTTGTTTATATATTCTGGATATGAGTCCCTTATTAGATACATGATTTGCAAATATTTTCTCCTATCCTGTGGGCTATCTTTCCACTTTCTTGATAGTATAATTTGTGGCACAAGTTTTTAATTTTGATGAAGTCCAATTTATCAATTTTTTCTTTTGTAACTTGTACTCTTGACGTCATATCTAAAAAGGCTTTGTCTAACTCAAGGTCATGAAGATTAACTCATGTTTTCTTTTAAAAGTTTATACTTCTAGCTCTTACATGTAGGTCTATAATCTGAGTTAATTTTCATGTATGGTGTGATGTAGGAGGCCAACTTCATTCCTTCACATGTGGATAATCAGTGGTCCCGCATCATTTGTTGAAAATACTATTCTTTTTCTTTCCCCTTTTGGATTTAATTGTCATGGCACCCTTGTTGAAATCAATTGAGTGTAATTTTAAGGGTTTATTTCTGGACTCTCAATTCTATTCCATTGATCTATGTGTCCTTCTTATGCAAGTACCACACCATCTGGGTCATTGTATATTTATGGTAAGTTTTGAATTTGGGAAGTATGAGCCTTCCAACTTTGTTCTTCCTTTTCAAGACTGTTTCGGCTATTCTGGTCCTTTGCATTTCCAAATGAATTTTAGGATCTGCTTGTTAATTTTGTAGAAAAATTCAGCTGTAGATCAATTTTGGGGCATTGCCATCTTATCCATATAAAGTCTTGCAATCCATGAAAATGGGATGTCTTTCCATTTGTTTAGGTCTTTAATTTCTTTCAACAATGTTTTGTAGTTTTCAGCATACGTCTTGCTCTTCTTTTGTTAAATTTATTCCTAAGTATTTTATTCTTTTTGATGCTATTGTAAATGGGTTTGTTCTCTTAATTTCATTTTCAGATTATACATTGTTAGTGTCCAGAAATACAATTAATTTTTATATATTTATATATTTATATTTTATATAATTTTTATAAATTGATCTTGTGTTCTATAATCTTGTTGAATTGTTTATTGGTTCTAATAGCTTTTTAGTGGATTCCTAAGGATTTTATATATACATGTCATGTGCAAACAGAGAGAGAGTTTTACTTCTTTTTTTCCAATTTGGAAATTCCTCTATTTCTTTGTCTTCTTTCCTTCCTTCTGTTCCTTTCTTTTCCTTCTTTTTATTTTTCAAAATTGTGGTAAAATATACTTAACATAAAATGTACCATCTTAACCATTTTTAAGTGTATGCTTCAGTAACATTAAGTACCTTCCTATTGTTGTGCAATCGTCACCACCATCCATCTTCAGAACTCTTTTCATCTTGCAAAACTGAAACTCTGTACCCATTAAACAGTAACTCCCCATTCCCTCTTCCTCCCAGCACTCGCAACCACCCTTCTACTTTCCGTCTCTATGAATTTGATTACTGGAGGTGCCTCATGTAAGAGGAATCATACTGTATTCATCTTTTTGTGACTGGCTTATTTCACTTAGGATCATGACTTCAAAGTTCCTCCATGTTGTAGCATATCAGAACTAACTTCCTTTTTTTTTTTTTTTTGCTGAGGAAGATTCACCCTGAGCTAACACCTGTGCCAATCTTCCTCTATTTTGTACGTGGGTTGCTGCCACAGCATGGCTGCCAGCAAGTGGTGTAGGTCCGCACCTGGGAACCAAACCCGGGCCACTGAAGCAGAGTGTGCTGAACTTAACCACTAGCCCATGGGGCCGGCCAAGAACTTCCTTCCTTTTTAAGGCTGAATAATATTCCATTGTACATATATACCACATTTTGTTTATCTAGTCATCCATCAATAGACATTTGGATTGCTTCCACCTTTTGGATACTGTGAATAACGCTGCTGTGAACATGAGTGTAACATCTCTTCCAGTCGCTGCTTTCAATTGTTTTGGGTATATATCCAAAGTTGGAATTGCTGGATCAAAAGATAATTCTGTTTTTAATATTATGAAAAACTTCCATACTGTTGTCCACAGTGGCTGCACCGTTTTAAATTCCCAGGAACAGTGCACAGGTCTTCCTAATAGTCCCACATCCTCACCAACATTTCTTTCCTTTTCTTTTTTTTTTTTGACAGTAGCCATCCTAATGGAGGTGAGGTGGTCTCACTGTGGTTTTGATTTTCATTTCCCTAATAATCAGTGATGTGAGCATCTTTTCACGTGCTTTTTTGGCCATTTGTATACCTTCTCTGGAGAAATGTCTATTCAAGTCCTTTGCCCATTTTTTTCAGCTTGTTTGGTTTTTTGCTGTTGAGTGCCTGGAGTTCTCTATATATTCTGGATATTAACCTATTATCATATATGTGATTTGAAAATATTTTCTCTTATTCTATGGGCTGCCTTTTTACTTTGTTGGTAGTGTCACAAAAGTTCCAAATTTTGAAGTCTAATTTGTCTATTTTTCCTTTTGTTGCCTGTGCCTTTGGTGTCATAGCCAAGAAGTCATTGTCAAGTCCAACGTCATGAAGCTTTTTTCCTGTTTTTACTTTTAAGAATTTTATAGTTTTAGGTCTTACAATTAGGTCTTTGATCCATTTTGAGATAATTTTGGAATATGGTATAAGGTAAGGGTCTAATTCCATTCTTTTACATGTGGACACCCAGTTTTCCCAGCACCATTTGTTGAAAATATCTCTCTTTCTTTTTTTTTTTGCCTAATTTCCTTGGCTAATACTTCCATTGCAATGTTGAGTCAAAGTAGCAGAGTGGACAGCCTTGTGTTGTTCCTGATCAGGGGGAAAGTACTCAATCTTTCACCATTAAATACGATGTTAGCTGTGGTTGTTTCATAGGTGACTTTCATCAGGCTGAGGAATTTCACTTCTATTCTTAATTTGTTGAGTTGGACATTGCTTACCACCATGCCTAACAAATTTTAGGTCCTATTATTATTATTATTAATCTGGATGTGAAATCACTTGACGTACAACAGGCAGTCAATCGGCAATAGATGATATTATAATTAGATAGTGGCAGCAAAGGAGAGAATGAAGAGCATGGGCTCTGGATCCAGATTCACTGCTCACTAGCTCTGTCCCTTGACGAGTCCATTTCCCTCGCTGCACCCCTGTTTTCTCCTCTGTAGAATGAATGCTATACCAGTGTCTGCCTTACAAGCTCGTGGTAAGTGCTTTATTAGCATTTGTTAAATAAAAGAACTAACTAACATATGAAAGTGGCCAGTCCACAGCAGGTGCTCAGTGATGGTGATTGCTAATATTGTCATCATGTAACAGGATGTTGGTTTCTCCTGTGGCCACGACAAAACCCCAAAGACCCCATGTTCTAAGTTCCAGAAGCTCCCAGCAGTTGGGACCAGATATCAACCTATAGGACTTATGAGAGAGATGCCAGCTCAAGAGGCCTTACCACCTACCACCCTATCCACTGCCCTCCCTGAGACTGTAAGAAGAGGACTGAAGGGGACGAGGTCATCAACAGTCATGGAAGTGCCACGTTTCTAGAGAAGGCACTGGGGGAGTGTTGGTGAGGTGAGTGCATGTGTGTGTGTGTGGGGGGGAGAGGGTGTTTACAACAATCAATGTTAAAGTTTGGGGGTGTCTGCAACAAGGAAGAGCTGGCTGGCAAAGACTGGGGGTGCCTACAGGAAGGGGAAGTTGGCATTTCCTCCCTGTGGGAGGTCTGCTATCCTGTCTTGCTTTCTGAACCGAGTATTACCAGAGCAGGGAGGAGAGAATTGACCGGAGACCGCAGGTGGAAGACCGCTCTGCCCCCAGCCTTTGAGTTGGGGCACAGAGTAGAGATGAGTGTGGGGCCCACAGCCTTGTAAATCCCCTGCACAGCCTGGGGGCAAAGATTACCATGAACCAGAGGGAAGCTGTGTGGCTGCCAGTGGGGTGGGAGGAGATCCACTGAAAGAGGGGGCCAAATGTCTCAAGAAATCAGCAGCGCCTGGGGAGCAAGCAGCACAGGAGCGAGTCCTGATGGCAGCAGGCTGTAATGGAGCCACCGTCTGTCCTTGTCAAGCATGAGAGTAAACTAGGGCAGCAGCACCGCCTGCCTAGGGACATGGAATCCTCGCCCAGTGAAGTCAAAGGCATTTGCTCTCTTCTCTCCTCCTCCTCAGCCCAACACACCAGAAGACTTAGACCAGTGTTCTCAACATGGGCTGCAGTTGGAATCGCCTGGGGAGCTTTTAAAAGTCCCGATGCCTGGTCACTCTCTATAGGGAGTTAGTGGGGCAGTCTGGGCTGCTGTGGCAGATTAAAAGCGGCCATAATACTCTCTTTGCAACTCCTCCCGTCAAGAGGTGGAGTCTGCTTCCCACCTCTTGAATCTAAGGTGGCCTCAGAAATTGCTGTGATTAATAGAATGAGGCAGAAGTGACGTGGTACAAACTCTGAGTGAGGCCTCGAGAGTCCTCGCAGCTTCAATTCTCACCCTCTGGGAATGCTGCCGCCACGTGGACAAGCCAGGGCAGGAGCATGAGAGGCTAAGTGGGGAGAGGGGCCCAGCCAACCCAGCAGCCCCATCTGAGGCCCCAGACATATTCGAGATCCCAGCCAACGCGATGTGGAGGGGATGAGCCATCCCAGCTGACCACAGCCCAAATTGCTGCCCCACAAGATCCTGAGCAGATAAATAATTGTAACAATCTATATAACTAAAACAGCGCCCCAGGGGAGTCCAGTGTGCAAGCTGGGCTGCAAACCACTGCGCCACAGAGCAGACAACGGCGGGGTGGAGGCGTCCAGAGCAGACTGTGCCCATCTACACAGCAACCTTCTGGGGTCTCTGCCTTGTGCTCCGGGGAGGGGAGGAGACAAGCTCTGATTCAGGTTTGAACTTGAAGTCTTCATTACTCAAATAACATTGTTTTAACAAGTAGAAATGGCTGAAAACATATGGATCAGATCAGGGCATTGCTAAGGGACCTGCTATTCCTTGGGAAAGGGTGACCTTTAAAGTCCGTAGCTGGAGGTAGCTACTAGAAAAAACACACGTGTTTTGTTTTTGTATCCAAACAAGCACACGCTCCTCAATAAACCAGTGACTAAAACTTAGTGACCATGGCATAGTGACCTTAGACGGGTGACAAATAGGAGTTGCTATTATTATTATCTGGAACTGTGTCTAGTGCTATGTTTACTAGGTGTTCAATAAATATTACCCGCTACTATCATCACTATTACTAGTAGCAATTATTATTATCATATGTGATCACACCTAATACAGCGCCTGGCACATGGTAAGTGTTCAGGAAATGTAGCTGTTATTATGGGGAAATCTTCTCCTTAGCAAACGGGGGAAGCTATTCGTACAAGCTGGAGGCACTTGGCTAGAGGAAGCTGTCACCATCCTGACACGCGGGACAGGGCCTGGCCCCGGCGGCTGCCCCTCCGCAGCTGGGGAGGCCGGTAGAGGCCGCATATTGCCCTTACCTTCCGGATACTTGTAGAGGCCCGTGATGTCCACGCGGGAGTCGCTGCCCACCGCCTTGGTGGAGGTGCACCTCCCGATCTTTGTGTCGGAGTACACGCGCTCCCGGCTCTCATCCTCATTCCAGAGCCACGCGGCGTAGTCCGCGTTGACCTCCGAGAACACAAAGGGGCCGTCGTGGGCCAGGTGCACGTCGCCCTCGCGGATGGCGGCGACCGAGGCCGGGCCGCAGCGGAACACGCCTGGGCAGGAGGGGGGCGTGAGCAGCGAGGGTGGGGAGAAGCGGGGGCCGCGACTCGCCCGGCTGAGCCCGTACCTTCGCTCTCCTCCTGCGGCGTGGCGTCCAGAACCTGCCAGCCGTTGTAAAAGGGGCCCAGGTCCCGCCGGGCAAACCAGCTCTCGTTCCAGACGTGGAAATTCCTGCCACAGGGAGAGGACGGGGCAGCGTGGCCACAGTGAGCACAGAGGCCCTGGGAGGGGAGGTTCCTACTGTCAGCCGGACCCTGGGTGGTGCTCTGGGGCTGAGTCTTGTGAACCACTCATTCAACTGGGTTGATGAGCAGATATCGTTTATATGTGTATGTATATGTGTATGTATATGTGTATATATACATATACGCGTGGATATGCACGTGTGTGTATATATATCAAGAACCTGTTATTCCCGCCGGCCTGTGGCTTAGCAGTTAAGTGCGCGCGCTCCGCTGCTGGCGGCCTGGGTTCGGATCCCTGGGGCGCACGGACGCTCGCTTCCCAGCCATGCTGAGGCCGCATTCCACATACAGCAACTAGAAGGATGTGCAGCTATGACATACAACTATCTACTGGGGCTTTGGGGGAAAAAATAAATAAATAAATAAAATTACAAAAAAAAAAAAAAGAACCTGTTATTCAAGGTGCCAGGAATACAACTACAAGTAAGACAGAAGATCCTTGCCCTCACACAGCTGACATTCTAACAAAGATGACAGATTGGAAGACAGGGAAATTTAAGTAAGCAGATTAAAAAAAAATGGAAGTAACATAAATGCTGTGAACAAAGAGAGGGGCTTGAGATAGAGGATAACTGCTGGAGACCTACTCTAGGTGAACGACATCTAAGATGAGACTTAAAGGGAAAGAATTAGCCATAGGAAGAGTGAGGGGAACAGTGTCCAGGCAGAAGGAACAGCATGTACAAAGGCTCTTGAGACAAGAAAAAGCTTAGTGTGTTCGAGGAACAGAAAGTACGTAAGTATCTCTGGGCTACAGCAAACATGGGGGTAGGTAGGGTTCAGATCTTGCAGACTTCTGTGGGCCTTGGAAAGGAGTTTGGGCTTTATTTGAAGTTTCCTGTGTGAAAGATGAGAAGGAGACTAGGAAAAGTGACATCATTTGCACAAGGTCACACGGTAAGGAAGCAGCAGAGACCCCTGGTTTGCCTGACTTGGCATCTTTACGCTGGCCTCAGAACTCCTCTCACGGAGGTAACAGTCTTGGTGGGGAAAATATCTGGATAGGCATTTGAGGGTAAAAGTGAGGACACTGAGAGCCTGCATGGTAACAGAGGTCCCAATGTCAAAAAGAAGTGTCTGTGCATTCTGCAGGAGGAAAGGGGAAGAAGGTAAGTGTTTTGGTGCTCCTGCAGGGAGGGGGAGTGGAGAGGACCAAAAAGCGGAGAAGGAAAGGGGAGAGGAGAGGCAGACGATGGTAAGAGGCTGGAGACCAGCTGGGGGAAGGGCTCCTGGACGTGTTCCCCTGGGGGTGGCTGAGGACATTCTAAGGATGGGGACGCTGAGGCCGTCTGTGTTTCTGCATTGTATGATCTTCGCCATTTTCCCTACTGTTTAGAAAGTTGGCTTTGTGTGACAACTCACACACATATGAACAGACATTTGGGCAGGGTTATTCACTGAAGCCTTGTTTGTAAAAGCAAATGTCTGGTCCAGCCATGTGAGCTGGTTAGGTAAACGATGGTCTTTCCATACAATTGAGAGGCAGGCCAGGTTCATACCCCTGCTCTACTACTCGCTAGCTGTGTGGCCTTAGACAAGTTAACTAACTTCTCTGTGCCTCAGTCTCCTCATCGGCAAAATAGAGATAATAATACTAACTTGCTCACGAGGTTGTTTGCAGGGATACACAAGTTGATATATGCACAGTGCTTAGAGCCGGGCCTGGCACAGACTAGGTGCTCCGTAAGCGTGCTGTTATTATTTTTTTAAACACTACAAAAAATAAGGACACCTTGTATGTACTGATATGGAATTGTTAAATGTATGAGCAAGATGAACGGGATTACATTACGCTGCCAACAGTAAGTGGGTAAAAAGTGGGGGTGCGAGGGGACGATGTATGTGTATGTTCTCGTATCTGCAGAGCCACTCTCTGAAAGCAGGTGTAAGAAACTCGGCCTTGTGTTGCCTCCAGGAGGAGGATGGCGAGGCTGGAACTGGGAAGGAGCGAGACTTAACACTGTACCTCATTTTGTACCTTTTGAATATTACGGCATATAACTGTATTTCCTATTTTAAAAAATTAAATTAATTTTTTAAAGCTTTGTGCAAAGAATTTTGTTTGAGCTGGGAAAGGAGGTTGTTTCCCACCCAAGACACTCAGCAGGGCACACAGGCAGCTGATGGAGAAGCAGGAGCGTGATATAGAGGTAACTATGTGGGGGGAGTCTCGGCACCCCACCCAGTCACAGGAAGCTTACGGAGGGCTCAGAGTCCCAAGAGGGGAGAGGTGGGGGTCCAAGGCAGTCAAATCTTGAGTCCCTCTCGTGACCTCTGAGTCACGTGTCCAAAGACCCATGCATCTCAGAAGAGGAGCCACCCTGCCTAGGACCAACCCTTCCACAGAGTGCCTCTCAGTTCCTCCAGAACAGGCTCAGACTCAGGAGAGCCAGGTTCCAGATCTGGGTCTGCCTCAGAGAGCCCCTGGGACCCAGCAGGCCTAGGACCCACCACATGCTGTCTTTCGTCAGGTCCTCCAGGGTCCGCCCGAATGAGTCCACGTATTTGTCCACACTCAGGCTTCCGTCCGTGTTGTGGGCCGAGTTAAAGTTGGACACAACCCGTGTTGCGATCCCCAAGCACCTGAGGACTGAAGAGCAGGAGGCTCGTGAGCCTCTAGGAGTGGGCAGGACCCTAGACTCAGGGAGGGCTCTGGTCTCCTCCCGCAGGCTGCCTGCCTCATTTCCAGCCACAGCCCCTCCCTGTCTTTGTCTGTCTATCTTGCCTGGGCTGAGACTCCTGTCTCCACTCTCAGAAACACCTCCATCCCCTGAACATCCCCTCAGGGGACTTCTGGGGACACTACTACCACCTCCATTTGAATAGACAGGCTCTGAGGCTGGCGGGAAGCTATGTGATAGCCATGTAACAGCCAGTTCATTTTCCTGAGGGGACCAGATGCCCGGGGGGCCACAGGACTTCCCCCAAGGGCACTCAGTGAGCTCAAGACAGAGGGAGATGGGACTCCTTCTGCAAAATAAAAGATCAAAAGTCATGTAAATGTGCAGTCTGGTTTCTCTTTTCATTAACCAGACTTCTGTTTCCCCATGACCAATAAAGACTGTGTGTGTCTATGTAAATATATGCAAATAAATGCAAATGAGGGACCCACTGGGGGTTGGGCACATTTTTCCCTGGGTACCTGGGCACATGACTCCAGCGAAGACCCAGCACTGGCCGTACTTGACTGGCTTGCACCTGCCCTTGAACCACTGGTGCAGAATGGCCACACTGCCGCGCCAGAGCAGCGGGCTGGTGCCGCCGCCGTACCTGCGCCGCCACTGGCCTTGGACGACGCCCTGGTCGTTGTTGCTGTTCACCTGGGCAGAGGGGGCCACGGTCCAGCACCAGGCGGGGCTTCCCTCTTCAGGAGCCTCGCCATCGGAAAATCGTCTCCAACTTTGGACCGGCTAATCATCTGGGACTACCTCTTGCTTTTAAGTGGTCTGAAAATTGGGGCCATTTGCTTCTTCAAATACCTACTTTTTGGTACCATTTATCATTTTCAATTACCTTCCCTTGGGATACTCAGTTGTTGAAAATCATCTATGGTTTTAGAGCATTTCCTGTTTTAAATGATCTGTTTTGGGGACTGCAGGTGTTGTACCAGTTATAGAGACAGCTAACGTTCGTTAAATGCCGCCTGCGCTGGGCACTGTTCTAAGGGCTTTGTGTATACTATGTTAACCTGTTTAAAGTGGGTTCTCTTATTTTCCCTTTTTTTTCAGATGAGAAAACTGAGATTCAGAGGGGTTAAGGGACTTGCCCAAAACACAGAGCAAGTTATCAAAAGGTGTGGGTGACCCCCAAGTTCAGGACTCTGACTGGGAGCCTGTTCTGCTGTCCCACAGGCTGTTATCACTCTACAGTTTGGAACTGGTCACTGCTTTTGATTCTCTGTGCTCCGATATATCTCTGAGGTCTCGAGGAGCGGAGAGTATCAAATACGAGAAGAACAGCTTTGTCCATTTTTTGGAATCACAGATACCAACCCACCTATCTTAACACCTGCTTGCTATAGAGAGAGCTAGTAGGCCTTCTGGCTACCTTTTGAGGAGGAAGCACTAAGGTGTGTAATAGATTAAAGATGGCACTCCTCTTGTGGAGAAGTGGGTCTGTGTACCTCTCCCTAAATCCGGGCTGGCTCGTGACTGCTTAGACCAACGACTGTGGGGGAAGTGGTACGTTGCCAGTTTCCAGGCCCAGACCTTACGAGACTGGCAGCTTCCACTTGCTCTTTCTGGACTGACTGGGGAGAAGCCAGCTGCCATGTCTGATCACCCTGAGACTGCCATGCTCTGAGGGAGCCCAAGCAACCATGTGAAAAGGCTGCAGGAAGAGAGAGAGCAATGACTGGCCAGCCCCAGCTGTTCCAACCATCCCAGCCCAGGAGCCAGACATGAGAGTGAGCAAGCCATCTTGACATTCCAGCTCTAGCAGACATGGCATGGGAGAGAACCAAGGAACCATTGACTGCCAGGACCAAGGCCCCAGATATATGGTCCCGTCAAACCACCCCAGACATCTG